>NC_134412.1:96041164-96280616 GCF_038048845.1 Mixophyes fleayi | reverse complement strand
TGTTATTTCCTTTTTATCCCTTGTAAGATTTCACCTGAATGGCAATAGCTTGTTGTCTCTAGGATTTTATATCTCTTATTCTAAGTCTCTGCTTTGTTTGTTTCCTGACTTCCTCTGACCCTATATTCCTGCTAAAGACTGTGATAAGATTATCTGAATATTCTGAATCAGCATAACTGGGAAATTCACCATATATGTATATAATAATAAATGTACAGGGAAAATTTAAGAAATGCGAATATAAATATTTTTTTTCCATAGGTTTAGTCAGAAACTTACAAGACCTTTACTCCACTTCACTTTGTTTTATATTTTGAATTTTAGTTAAAACCTCATTTAATGCATGCATTTCTATAAGTAAATTAGCTTTCTGTTATAGAATAGATTGACAGATCATGTTCACTAGTGCTCCATCGGCTACAGCTAAGGTCTCACAACATTAAGAGAGTTTACACTGACTGCTATGTGCAGCAGAAGGATACACACCTGGGTCTTGTAGATTACAAATATAGGAACAGAAAGCACCAGTCTGCCTCTGATTTAGGCTTTATTCAAATTAACTGTTGGTGTGGGATGAAACTCCTGCGAAAATATTGTTATGTATCTGTTACAGGGCCCCAGCAATGCCAAATCACCCTCCAGAGGCCCTCAGAGTGCTCTTCTGAGCATGAGTGGTGACTGGAGCACGTGCAGATGCATGGGTCGCAGACTGGAGGCTTCCGTAAAGGTGGATGGAATCGTGTGACTTCTGCAATAGGGCCCAGTGATGTCATGTTCCGCTCACATTTCATCCAAATTGTTGTAATTAGAGAGGCTCCGGCTCGGTTTTCGGAAAACCGAGCCCACCTGAACATCACAGATCCAAATACCGAGTCGAGCAGACTCTGCACTTTCCCGCTTCCTCTGATATGAATCGAGGAAAGACATCATCGTTGTGTCATCGGATCTTGCGGGTTTTGGATTCCATTAGTACCTCCCTCCCCAGGAGATCCAGCGCCATTGCTCACACAGAAATAGGGGTAGCAGTGTTCTTGTGACTCTCCAGTGACATTGCTCAGTGCCATTGCTCACACAGAAGCAGGGGTAGCAGTGTTCTTGTCACTCTCCAGTGACATTGTTCAGTGCCATTGCGCACACAGAAATTAGGGTAGCCGTGTTCTTGTCACTA
Source organism: Mixophyes fleayi (assembly GCF_038048845.1). Taxonomy (NCBI): domain Eukaryota; kingdom Metazoa; phylum Chordata; class Amphibia; order Anura; family Limnodynastidae; genus Mixophyes; species Mixophyes fleayi. The sequence goes on along the minus strand of NC_134412.1, from coordinate 96,279,448 downwards.
CATTCTCTAGTGACATTGTTCAGTGCCATTTCTCACACAGAAACAGGGGTACCAGTGTTCTTGTCACTCTCCAGTGACATTGCTCAGTGCCATTGCGCACACAGAAATAGGGGTAGCAGTGTTCTTGTCACTACATTCTCCAGTGACATTGCTCAGTGCCATTGCTCACACAGAAACAGGGGTAACAGTGTTCTTGTCACTCTCCAGTGACATTGCTCAGTGCCATTGCTCACACAGAAACAGGGGTAGGAGTGTTCTTGTCACTCTCCAGTGACATTGCTCAGTGCCATTGCTCACACAAAAACAGGGGTAGGAGTGATCTTGTCACTCTCCAGTCTCTAGTGACATTGCTCAGTGCCATTGCGCACACAGAAATAGGGGTAGCAGTGTTCTTGTCACTACATTCTCCAGTGACATTGTTCAGTGCCATTGCTCACACAGAAACAGGGGTAGCAGTGTTCTTGTCACTTTCCAGTGACATTGCTCAGTACCATTGCTCACACAGAAACAGGGGTAGGAGTGTTCTTGTCACTCTCCAGTCTCCAGTGACATTGCTCAGTAACATTGCGCACACAGAAATTGGGGTAGCAGTGTTCTTGTCACTCTCCAGTGACATTGCTCAGTAACATTGCTCATACAGAAACAGGGGTAGCAGTGTTCTTGTCACTACATTCTCCAGTGACATTGTTCAGCGCCATTGCTCACACAGAAACAGGGGTAGCAGTGTTCTTGTCACTCTCCAGTCTCTGGTGCCATTGCTCAGTGCCATTGCCCATACAGAAACAGGAGGGGTAGCAGTGTTCTTGCCACTTGACAAAAGTTGAATGTAAATTAGTGTTATTGAGGTTAATAATAATGTAGGAAAAACAAAAGCCAAATTATGTGATTTTAGCATTTAAAAAAAAAATACAGATCCAAAACCAAAACACGCAAGGGTGGTTTTGCCAAAACCAAAACACGACGCTAATACAGATCCAAAACCAAAACACAAGGGGTAGTGAACATCTATAGTTGTAAATCATATAGAGGAACATTGGGGAGCTTCATAGCGTAACCAGTCTTATTAATGACAGCCTTTGTAAATACCAGAAATAGATATGAATTGTTTATCAGACAAAAATGAAGTCCTGGCAGTACTGTTGCTCCTCATGAGAACACAACCACAGAGCATGGAGATTTCAGTAACTCTTTACTGCCGGTTCTAAATGTGTGTACACCAAGCCATGAGCCGACACGTTTTTCAATCAGACTTTGTCAGAGGGGTGGCTTGAAACAAAGCCCACCAATCGTTCAGGAGGGGTGTGACTCCCCTGTTCCATGAAGTCAAACTTTCCTTCAGCCAATCATATGACAGCGTTGTGAGCCGCTCAGTTAATCACACACTCTTAAGTTCACCCAAGACAAAACAACAAGAAAATCAGCTATGGCTGTTACTTGTTATATGCTTGTAAATCTCTTGGAATCAATAGGCATTAACGCAAGTATGAGTAGTTCAAAATAGTGAGTATATACAAAAATACACCATTAAATAAAAACAGGCATTTCAATAGTCCAAATATATGTGGCTAGTCCTGGATTGGCCCCTTCTCATTCATTTACTTCCGGCTCCGCAATTAAAGCATTTTACATTTTTCTATAACCCTTGGATCAATTCAGGAAAGAAGAAAAGAAGATCTGTGGATTTAGGTGTTGAATAAAAATGGGATCATGGAAATTGTTGAGGATTTTTTTGACATGGAGTGTTTATTTGATATTAGTTGAAAGTGTGGAGCTACAGCTTCCAGCATGCTTTGGCAGCCATGGGCTTGCTGGTAGATGCTGTTCTACAAGCACCAGATTGTCCAAGCAGTTAATGACTGCAAGGGCTTGCTGGGACTTGTAGTTCCACATATAAAACTAATGATTATCTGACTTTAGCACATTAACGTAGCATCCTCTGTTATTCAGCATGGATCTGGTTTAAGTGGTCACCTTTTGTTTTTGTGGTTGTGCTTCCTCTAGAGAATGCAGGCTCCTGCTGAGCGGGCTGTGGCTGGCTCCCAAAATCACAGTGGTACCCCAAGTTGTGCGTCTCTCTGCTATAAAGTGACCGGCCCAGCCTGGAGCTGGTTGTGGGACACAGTATACACAAGATAGGCCACAATTTTGATGCTGTATTTTTACACATACATTCAAAATTGAGGCCTACTCTAAATAAGACTTATTGGCTTTCCTCCAAGAATCTCACTGGAGGGCAGGAGACCATTTTCAAATTAGTTGGATCAGTGAGGGTACATCAGCACCATTCTATTCTACAATCCATAATGTACAATCCTCCTAAATAAACACGTCCATTATATGATCTAAAATTTGATTCTGGCCTCTCTGGTTCTGTCCATGCCTGGTTCACCTCATACCTTGCTAACCGCTCCTTCTCTGTATCCACGTCTGGTTCTTCCTCCACCCTCTCCCCTCTCCCTGTTGGAGTCCCCCAGGGCTCTGTTCTCGGCCCTCTACTCTTCTAGCTCTATACTTCCTCCCTTGGTGCTCTCATCTCCTCGTTTGGTCTTCAGTATCACCTTTATGCTGATGATATTCAGCTCTACATCTCTTCTCCCGATCTTTCCTCCTCCATCCTCTCTCGTGTGACTGACTGCCTCTCAGCTATCTCCTCCTGGATGTCCTCACGCTTTCTTAAAATTAACATCTCCAAAACTGAACTCATTGTTTTTCCCCCGCCCAGACTCCCATCCCACCACGACCTCTCTATCGTTGTCAATAACTCCACTATCTCCTCTGTCACCCAACTCCGCTGCCTGGGTGTCACTCTTGACTCCTCTCTCTCTTTTGCCCCCCACATTCAATCCCTCGCCCAAGCCTGTCGCTTCCAACTCCGTAACATTGCCCGCATCCGTCCCTTTCTCTCTCAGGATGCCACCAAAACTATCATCCACGCTCTCATCATCTCCCGCCTCGATTACTGCAACCTTCTCCTTACTGGCCTCCCCCACTGCCACCTTGCCCCCCCTCCGCTCTATACTCAATGCGGCTGCAAGACTCATCTTCCTCACACGTCGCTCCTCCTCCGCCTCTCCACTCTGTCTTGCCTTACACTGGCTCCCCTTCCCTTACAGAATCCTTTTTAAACTCCTTACCACCACTTACAAGGCTCTCTCCCAGTCTACTGCCGCTTATATCTCTAGCCTCCTCTCCATTCACACTCCTGTCCGCTCCCTGCGCTCAGCCAATGACCGCCGCCTCTCCTCCACACTGATCACCTCTTCCCACTCTCGAATCCAATACTTCTCCCGTGCTGCCCCCCTTCACTGGAACGACCTCCCTCGCTCCATCCGTCTCTCTTCCAATCTGTGCTCCTTCAAACGGGCACTTAAAACTCACCTGTTCCTCAAGGCCTACCAACCATCCATTTAACCTCTCATCTCTTCTGCTCACCCTCCCTTGAAACCTCATCTCTCTCCCCTTTGATTCACTGGCTCCCTTTTGTGCCTGACTTTGTTTACCCTCCCTTAGGATGTTAGTTCGAATGAGCAGGGCCCTCTTCCCTCCAGTCTCCATACCTGTTCTTCTGCTCCGTCTCTACTGTATCTGCCCTCCCAGAGTTTCTGAAGTACTGGTACTGTGTGTTTATTGTTCTGTACTGTTCTACCCTGTATAGTCTACTGTATAGTCTACTGTTTGTACTGTGTGCGGCGCTGCAGAAACCTTGTGGCGCCATACAAATAAACTATAATAATAATAATAATATTCTTTGAAATGTCAAAATTCTCAACACCAAATATACCCACTTCAACATTATCGTCCCCAATGTTTGTCCCCAATAAATTTTGCAAAACGTATCTCAATGTCTGACGCATTAATACACCCCAAAGCTCATAGTAAGGGGTGATTTAAACACGATGGACAATCAAACTTTAGATAAATCACCCATTCCATCTAATCTGTGATCTTCCCTTTGTGAACCAACCTCTAGAGAAAAAACAAAAAGATACTTAGCACGCCCCTGGAGATTATTTAACCTTGCAGATAAATCCTTCACGTCTCACACAGCTGTCCACATATCTCTCAAGAATAGATTATATATTTTTGGCATATAACTGTATTTCTAAACTAGAGAAAGAAAACCTAAGAGATACTTGAATATCAGACTATGCCCCCATCTCCTTGACAATCTGGCTTCCTTCTCCTAGTGCATTTACTTGTTTCTGGTGATTTCCAACCTATTTCAGCCATTCGGAAAACTTCCGGCAAACTGTTAAGTCTTTTGGGAGGGCTTGAAGGCGGGGGAAAACATTAGCACGCATATGGCTAATAAACTATAATATAACAAGAGTCATTGTTCATAGTATAGACAGTCTGGAGGTTGTTGGTGGGTTTAGCGTTGTATGTGAGAGTGTGAGTGACTAGTGCTGAGAATGTTACATGGCAGCTTGTCAGGAAGGGGTTTATAAAAGGGACCACTACAAACTGTAAAAGTTAGTTACTTTTCACAAAAGAGGGTTCTGTAGTGTTTCTGCTAGTAGAGATATTTAGAGGTTTATATATGAGATATTGTGGAGGATAAGCACTGCATGGATGACTGATAATCAGGTGTGTGGATGTAGTGTAATATGTGTCTAATATAAATGTCTGCAGTCACATTACAGCACAGATTGGACGACAGTTTGATGTGTGTGGAAGCTCTCTTTGCTCGGCCCCCATTATCAGCCCTGTTCTTGCACTGGCCCATCATGCCAGCCACAAGAGAGGGGGCAGGGTTTACTGTGCACATTGCTTTGTGTACAGGAGGGGAGAGGGGAAAGAGTGGCATACAGAAGAAGCTGTCATCTATGTGTTTTTGCAGTGTTAATGCACTGTCTTTGTGTATCAGTGTATTAGTGAAGATGCGTGTGCCTCAGGGAGGGAGCAGCTACTCATAGAAACTAGTTACTGAGCAGGTGCTGTCTAGCAATATAAACAATAAGCCAACCTGTGTGCTAATGTGAAGCCATCTTTTTGTTAATGTTTTAATTTCTGGAATAAACACCTCAGGAATCTGAGAACAGGAAGGTATCTGTGTTCTGAATGTATGCTCAGCGTACAGGAAAGACGCACCCTCTCAGAGTCATCCGCACTCGTCATTAATAGACTGTACCTAGAACTTTTCAAAGTTAGTTAGCTTAACATTCCTGTGCCAGAACGCCTATAACAACTCAGTAACGTGACCCCTCCTGCAACCAATAAATCCCATTCTTTATTTTCAGACGCAGGTCTCAGCTATCTGAAGGGCACGGCTAAATGGTATCACATTGATATCTTTACACTCTATGAATTATACATACATTGTTCAATGCCATTTAAAAATCAATAGCGAGAATTTAAAAATAATTTAAAAGAAACCTCAGATTCTTGCTATTAAACCTGTCAGTGTCATTAGCTTACAGTTGGTGGATTTATGGGTAGCTGCACCTCCCGTCATTATTTCCTTCTGATCTAAAACCAGCTGGCGACCTCGGCCTCCCTTCTCATCTCATAATACGCACCGTTACATTGTACAAGCCAGCAACACAATTTGGGATTAGAACAAATGTGATGTTTAAGTGAGCAGTGCACTCTTGAAGACGTAATTGACTTTTCTGAGAAAGATGCTCTATTTCTACTACAGTACCACAGCAGTATCCAAGCATTGCAGACAACAATAGAAAACTTTAAGAGCCAACAAATCAATGCTAAGCAAGAGGATAAAAGAACCAATGTTTCAGCCTCCAGGGCCTTCATCATTCTGTTCCTGCTTCCACATCATGTTGTACATTGATTTGTGCCTTTTCTGAATTGCACTCAATCAAAGAAATGTGCTAAAAGCTGAGGGCACAAAAGTAGCTGCTATTAGTGGAATGGCTGTGAAGCAATTAGTTGTTCAAAAGCTAAATAGCTGGAATGAGCCCCATTGCAGACATAATGATATGTACTCTTCATCTTGTAGATGTGGAGTCTTCACTGCCCTAAAAAGAGGTGTTTGTCCACAAAAACGGCAGTCAAATAACCACACAAAGCAGAGGTCGGCAATAAGTAAGAGCAACAAATAGCTGAGTTATGTAGGGAAAGTGACTACAATGTGTCGTACAATATCTCCAGAGAAAAGCAGCAGAGAGCAGTATTGGTGAGGACAGATGCAATGACCAGAGGGAGTATACAGGTTCTCGAAGACGTGTGGAGGATAGATACAGGGACTAGTAGATGAAGTTCCAGGGGCTGGAGTGAACAGTTGAATAAAGTAGTGGAATGCACCCAGGGTTTTTATTATTTTTAGAATTCTTAGGGAGGATTTTAATTAGCCGCAAAGTGGCTCCAGAACGTCCATGAGACACTTTGAGGTGGAGATTTATATAAAATCTCCGCTCATTTTTCCTTGCACATATATTAAAAATAAGCAGAGAATTCTACCATAATTGCCAACAATGAGCGTGGTCACATCACCGAAAATGGAACCCCCCCCCCTTAAAGTTTGATTGGTCAAGAAGGTAATAAGTACGAGCAACAGTACAAAGAAACAATAACACAGAAAGCATCAAATGTCAATGTCAAAATTTTACAGAGTAACCAGGTCCAAGAATCAATGTCAACAATGAACCAAGGAATGTAAATGTACAACCAACTTTTAAGGTTAAAAAACAATTTAGTAGTAAAATGGGTGGGAACTAGGTCGGGGGGAGAGAATGGGAGGAACTTCATAGCTGCTCTGAATGGCATACCTAACAGGGTATCACTAGAAGCTGAATGTACCTGAGCCCTGGCTTCACAGAGCTAAAACCTTGAGGCTGGGAATCTACTCATCACACATGGGCCATGGGGGGAAATCTTGGGGCAAAGGAGGAGGATGGGGATCTGCTTCTGCATACAGCCAAAAAGCCCATACAAGGTTAAACACATAGGCCTGATTCATTAAGGAAAGTAAGGCAAAAAAATGAGTAAGTTTTCTCCTGGACAAAACCATGTTAAGATGCAAGGGGTGCAAAATAGTTTATCATTTAATAAATACTGGCTGTTTTTTTATTCAGCACACAAATACTTGATAGCTTTATTTGAACATTAAAATTTAAAATCCATCATTATCATCACCAGCAAATTCTGTAGTGCTTTACAATTGGGAACAAACATTTATAAGATAATAGTGGGTAATACATACAGACAGAGAGGTAAGAGGGGCATGCTCGCAAGCTTATAACCTATGGGACAATGTGAGTTTGAAACACAAGGGCATGTGCTACATCATATTGCACACTGGACCAGCTAGAATGCAAAGGTAAAAAGTATTGAGTGGGCTGTGTGATCAGTCACACAGCAATGTTGGTCAGAGGGTTGTTGTCTTGTAGAGGCTGTGTAGAGGGTGGTAATAGGGTAACCTAGGGAGATTAAGATGCTGGTTGAGGAATATTATAAGCTTGTCTGAAGAGGTGGGTTTTCAGAGAACGCTTGAAGGTTTGAATACTAGACGAAAGTCTTACTATGCGAGGGAGTGAATTCCACAAAATGGGTGCAGCCCGAAAAAAGTCCTGTAACCGGGTATAGGAAGATGTTATGAGAGTGGAAGAGAGAAGCAGATCTTGTGCAGAATGGAGGTGTCGAGTCGGGAGATATTTTGAGACAAGTGAGGAGATGTATGTCGGTGCAATTTTGTTGACGGCCTTGCATGTTAGTACAAGAATTTTATATTGAATTCGTTGAAATACAGGCAACCAATATAGAGACTGACAGAGTGGCTCAGCAGAGGAAGAACGGTTTGCAAGGAAAATTAGTCTAGCCGCTGCATGCAAAATAGATTGTAGGGGTTCAAGTCTGATTTTGGGAAGACCAGTAAAAAGGGGATTGCAATAGTCGATATGGGAGAAGATGAGTGCATGAATTAAGTTTTTTACAGTGTCTTGCACAAGATATGTTCATATTCTGGAAATGTTCTTTAGATGTATGTAACATGATTTAGATATAGAGTCGATGTGGGGAATAAATGATAGTTGTGAGTCAAGAATAACACCTAGGCAGCGAGCTTGCGGGGTGGGATTTATGGTTATGTTATCAACAGAAATAGAAATGCCAGACAGGAAGCTTCTGTTTTTGGGTGGGAATATTATTAATTCAGTTTTAGAAAGATTGAGTTTGAGTTGGCGAGAAGACATCCAAGATGAAATGGCAGAAAGACAGTCAGTAACGTGAGACAGCAGAGATGGTGAAAGATCAGGAGAGGATAGATAGATTTGTGTATCATCCGCATAGAGATGATACTGAAATCCAAAGGAGCTTATTAGTTTTCCAAGAGAAGTGGTGTAGATAGAGAATAACAGAGGACCTAGGACTGAGCCTTGTGGTACGCTAACTGATAAAGGAAGGGGAGCAGAGGTGGATCCAGAGAAATTAACACTGAAAGAGAGATTAGATAGGTAGGATGAGAAACAAGATAGAACAGTGCCTTCAAGAACTAGGGATTTTAGCGTTTGAATGAGGAGAGAGTGGTCAACAGTGTTAAATGCAGCAGAGAGATCCAGGAGAATTAGAAGAGAGCAATGGCCTTCATTTAATCATTAACAACCTTGGTCAGCGCAGTCTCTGTGGAGTGTTGAGTGCGAAAGCCTGACTGAAGAGAATCCAATAGGTTGTTTGCTGTAAGAAAGTGTGTGAGGCGAGTGTAGGTTATTCTCTCGAGAAGTTTGGAAGGGCATAGGAGCTGAGAGATGGGGCAGTAATTTGAGAGAGAGTTTGGGTCAGAATTTTGTTTTTTTTCAAAATAAGAGTACTCACTGTATGCTTGAATAGTGATGGAAAAAAACCAGTAGAGAGAGATAGATTACAGATTTTAGTTAGAGGTGGAATAAGCACAGGAGACAGGAACCTACCAATTTATGATGGAATGGGATCAAGAAGACAGGAGGTAGAGTAGGAAGATGAGATTAGAGTAGAAACTTCCTCCTCATATGTGGGATCAAATTAAGAAAGAGTGTCAGAGGATGCTAAAAAGGAATTGAGGTGATTGTTGTCGAGGTGTCACGGGCACTAGGAGTCTTGCCCAGGATTTCACCAGATGACTGGGCTTACCAGAGTAGTGAAGTTCACACAACGGTCCTCTGGTAGCGGGGTGACTAGCGGAACAGATATCACAGCAGATGGAGAGAGAATGCCAATAAATAATAGGAAAGTCAGTGACTTGCAGCAATGTTTGGTCAATGAATCAGCGACTAGCTGATATAGTGGAAAGGTAGTTTTGAACACGGAGATCAGGATGGACGTGAGTAGATGCAGGGAGGTAGCAGGGAAGTCAGTGGTCTGCGTACAGCAAGTTGTACTACTGCTTATGGTGAAGAGACTTGTCCAGGTGCAGGTAGGTAGCGGGGAAGTCAGTGGTCTGCGTATAGCAAGTTGTACCACTGCTTATAGTGAGAAGACTTGTCCAGGTGCAGGTAGGTAGCGGGGAAGTCAGTGGTCTGCGTATAGCAAGTTGTACCACTGCTTAATAGGTGAGGATGTGTACAAGTGTTGATGAGTGGAAGCATACAAAGATAATAGGATGCAGACACTGAGAGCACAGAGGAACTTGATCCCAATAGGTATGCAGCGTATCCAACAAAGTCTATATCACGGTATGTGTGGCGTTGCTTGGTAGAGACTTGCTCAGCACAGATATGCAGGCCAATAATGGATAGTCAATCACAGTTATGCATATAACGACTGAGTAATACGGTAATTCCAAACAGGTATGCAGCGTAACAATAACAGTCTATAGCGGGTATGGATACTGCTGCTTAGCGTGGAAACTTGTCCTAGCGGATATGCAGAATAAACGTAGAAAGTCAATAACAGATAGGCATACCGCTATTCAGTAGAACAGTCTGTCCACAGGGAGATGCAGGAACTGCAGAGACGCTGGACGGCAGAGACGAGTGTAGGAACCACAGGTGAGTAGATCCGGTAATCAGAGCCCAGCTGAGGACACAAGCAGGAAACAGGAGACTGTAGCAGGTATGGAAACCAGCGATGAGTAGCACAGGGAATCCACAGGAACTGAAGACACTAGTAGTACACAGGAGATAGTAGCGGGTATGGAAACCAGCGATGAGTAAATCAGGAATCAGCAGGAAACTGAAGACACTAGTAGAACACAGGGAACACCTTCAGAGACTCACAGGGAATGAGACTCCAAGATCAGGCAATGAGGTAATGCACACAGGTGCCTTAAATAGGGAGTTGCCTGATCAACCAATTTGGATTAAAAGCAACAGTCACAAGAGATCTAGGGAGCTGCGCATGCGCAGTCCATCAGGATGGCGGACGGCCGTGGATAGGTGCCGGCAGGAAGGCTAGGGAGCCACGCACCAGCGCAGAGGCACTCACGGTCGGGTGAGTGACACGAGGGAGATGATACCATTTCAAGTCTGATCTTATCTATTTTGTCCTTGAAATAGGAAGCAAGACCCTGGGCACTGATGGTAGTCGGAAGGCTTGGGGTGAGAGGATTGAGTGGAGATTTAAATGTGTTAAAAGGGCGTTTGAGGTTAGAAGGCTGAGCATAGATGAGAGATTGGAAGTATGTTTGTTTTGCAGTGTCCAGAGAATTTCTATAGGAGTGGTAGATACCAGTATATGTGATGAAATCATTAGAGGTGCAAGATTTACGCCAGTGACGTTCTGCTTTACGAGAAAGTTTCTGTAGAGTTCGTGTTACTTTAGAGTGCCACGGTTGGCAACGAAGTCTACGCTGAGTATGTAGTGTCGCTGGAGCCACTTGATCAAGGGCAGTTGCTAGGGTTTAGTGAAAATGGGGTACTGCCCGATCAAGGGAGGAGAATGTAGAAATTGGGGAGAGAAGGTGTTGGAGGGAGGTGGAAAACAGTTGAAGATCAATAGAGTTGATATTCCTGTGGTGGTGAGGAGGCTTGGAAGAGTTTGACACAGTAAATAACTGGTGGTGAGCGAGTAGCTAATAAAATGATGATCTGAGAGGGGGAAAGGAGTGTTAAGGAAATCAGAAACCGAGCATAGTCTAGAGAAAACAAGATCAAGACAGTGACCATCCTGATGAGTAGCGGATTCAATCCACTGGGAGAGGTCAAGTGAGGATGTTAGAGAGAGTAGTTTGGAAGCAGCATTGGAATGTGGATTAGCAATATGTTGAAGACACCCACGATGATGATGGGGATGTCAGAAGATAAGATGTGAGGGAGCCATGCAGAGAAGTGTTCAAGAAATTGTTGGTGTGGTCCAGGGGAGGCGATAGATGACAGCAACATGCATAGAGAATGGGTTAAAAATCCGAACGGCATGTACTTCAAAAGAAGTGAACGTGAGTGATGGGACATTTGGTATAACTGTGAATGTGCACTGTGGGGAGAGAAGTAGTCCAACCCCACCTCCTTGTCTGCTTCCCGGTCTGGAGGTGTGGGTGAAATGGAGACCACTATGTGAAAGGGCTGTAGGTGAGGCAGTGTCTGAATGCGTGAGCCATGTTTCTGTTATTGCTAGAAGGTTAAGGTTGTTTGAGAGGCAGAGATCGTGTACGGAGGTAAATCTGTTACAAAGAGAGTGTGCATTCCAAAGGGCACATTTAAAGGACTTTGGAAGAAAGAGGAGACAGGTGATGCGTTTGAGGTTTGCTGGATTTCTGTAGCGTTCAGATATATGTGTGTGGGAGAAGTGAGGGGGACCTGGATTAAGTGATATATCACCAGCTAATAGAAGCAGGGAGAAAGAATGATAGGAAAGATGATTGTAAGATGTGCGTCCTTTTAGTTTCTGGCGACAGAGTGAGGCTGTAGTAGATGTAGTTTTCTTCGTGGATGTCTGGACAGCATGGAGTAATGATGTGGGTGGAAGTGTTGGATGGAGAGTAATAAAGAACAGGTGATGGAGTAGCTGAGTTCTTGCAGAGTCATGAGAGAGAAGAGTGGTTCAAAATCAGCTTCATTTTTTCTTACTTCTGATGGCAGACAAAGCCTTGAGTGGAATTGAAAGTACAATGATATTATAGAGGACTGAAATAGCTGTAACATGGGTAGGGAGTGGCAGAGCAAGTAGTACAGTGGGCCGATTAAACAGAGGGGATTTTGCAGGGAAAATAAAATGACAAATAAAACAAACTTTCAAGCGTTGAGTAGAAAATAAGAGCAGAGTCCAAAACAGCCTTCTTGTGGTGTAAAGTTGATCTAGAACATGCCTTACCCCAAATATAAATCTGCCATCACATATTAACTTGCCTCCCCCTCCAATGCAACATGGTTTTGCCAAGGTTCAAAGTTACTAATTTTTTTTTATGTACTTCCTTAATGATTAAGGCCCATAGCCTCTATTGTGGAGGTGTGAATGAACAGAGAAGAGTAATGGAGTATTTCCCAGGAACCAAAAAGAAAAATTAGCGCTGAATAGTGATATATAGGTGTGGCCTTAACTTGAAAAATCAAAGGAAACCGTGGCAGGATAAATAAAACCAGAGATAATAGTATAGAAAAAAATATTTTAAATTTCTCATTAAGTATAAAACATAGGCCTGATAAATTGGTCATTGAATCCAAACATTTAAAAAAACACTAGGACTAAAAGCTGTATAAAAGGAATCACAAAATGATGTCTATAAACGGACATAATTGATGAATATGTCCATGTGACTCTAGTAAACATATAGTTCATATAAAGATATAATCACAGTAAAATCCCTCCAAGATATCCAGCAAATTGGCCTATAAGTTGAAAGATATATAGCAATCAAAGTAATGCTGTTATATTAATGGTGTTCCATGTCCAGATCCTGATGGAACGTCATTAGCAAATGACTTGCATAGGAAATATATTATATAACTCACTTAATGTTCTCAGCAGTACCAATGCTGCAGTTCCCTGCTTATGACTCCGTCAGGGTTCTCTATACACAACCATCGGAGAACATTACCCAGAAGCACAGCGGTATGTTTCCTCTCTGTCAGTGATGTTAGTAATAGTAAAGGTGAGTAGGTCTTCACATGCAAAAAACTGTAGAGATTGATTTCAGCATTGGTAACAAGTTCCAATTAGATCAATCAGGGCACATAAATCCTGGAGGGAAAAAAACTGGTACCAGTGTAAATATAAAATGAGTCCAATATCAGATAACTGAAATAGCGATCTGAGTGAAGAAACACTGACGCGTTTCGTCTGTTGAACCCAGACTTTATCAAAGATAGAGTGAAGTTCACTCAGGATTTCCCGGAAGTGAATGGACATCAGAGAAGAGTAATGGAGGATTTCCAATGAGTGAATGGACATCAGAGAAGAGTAATGGAGGATTTCCAATGAGTGAATGGACATCAGAGAAGAGTAATGGAGGATTTCCAATGAGTGAATGGACATCAGAGAAGAGTAATGGAGGATTTCCAATGAGTGAATGGACATCAGAGAAGAGTAATGGAGGATTTCCAATGAGTGAATGGACATCAGAGAAGAGTAGCTGAGGATTTCCAGGAAGTGAATGGACATCAGAGAAGAGTAATGGAGGATTTCCAATGAGTGAATGAACATTAGAGAAGAGTAGCTGAGGATTTCCCAGAAGTAGATACAAACCGAACATGAGGAACCATTGCTTTATACAAGTGAATTATGTGTAAGTCATAGTTTGGACTGTATACATTTTATAAATACATATAAACAAACCCACTTCATTAGGGCAGTACAGCCATTTTCAAGAGATTGCTTGGAATCTAGATAGAAGAATCAGTTACATGTAGGGCTATGTCATGTTTCCCATGTAACTTTCCTTACCATTAGCCTGAGCAGTTTCTTGTATGCAAGACAAGCAGTAAAAACCCACAAAATATTTAGGGATAATCCCATGCATGAGACGTATGTCAATTTACTGCAGATTAGTAACATTTTATAGGACAACACAATTGAAATCCAGTGCATCTGGAACTATTACCTTGTATGTACTCTTCTAGATTAGTCCTGATTTTTATGTTTTGTGTCTACGTAATTTAATTAACTTCATACAAGCAAAACGAGTCTACAACATGACAAGGAAGTGGAAGCAGCGAATTGTAAACTATTTATTGTTCTGTATTTTATGTTCCAATATATGTCATACTATGATATCCTCTTGCTCTCTCTTCTTTTTTCCAGCCTGTCTTTGTATTTTCTCTCACCTTGTAAACGCCTCTATCTGTCTCTTCCGCTCAGCTAGAGCGTCTCTCATCCATTAGAAATCAATTAAGTGCAGCGTCGGTACACGAATGTTCAGAAGAAATACTGGAGAACACATCGCTATCTCCTTCAGAATTAAATCCATCCTCCTATCTCAGTATTACACCCAGAGGTTCAGCTACAACTGAATTAGTACAGGGAGAAGGGCCCCCCACATTCAGTAATGCAGCTAACTCACCCACTGGGGGAAGATTTATCACAGGCTGGCAGCAATAACAACTTCATTTCAAATCACTGTGTGCTAAAAGAGTCCAAATACTCTTTTCAGTATATCAGCTATATTAAATTAGAGTGATACAGATCTGATTAGTATCCAGTGATCATTTCCCTAGGTGGCTATTCTGTCTTGGCATTTAATGCTTTTAAAACTGGGGAGATACTAAAACTAGATTTGAAACAAGCAGAAATCTAGTCCTTGTAAAGGTTCAGTTCATTATAGTGAAGTAATCATCTTTCTTTAAAGAATTACATGAGTAGCTATACTGGATGTTAAGAACAAAAATGATTGTAATTATATGTTCAGTTGTTTCCTCAAATGGACAAGGGCAGATAGCCATCTTTCTTTTTAAAGGTCCAGCATGACTTCTAAATATGTCTCCTCCTCATTCACACTGGCCAGAGAGACAGCCGATAAAGAAGAGAGACAGGTAGCAAATAATTAACAGTCCAATTTAGAAAATGTTTCTTATTTAACCAGGTAATGGCCAGATGAATGTTTACGTTTCACGTGTTGGGGTCACTGATCATTACATTAGTTTTGCCTAGTCCAGCAATTTCAGGTGAGGTTCTCAGCTCTGTTGGTAGAATATTGGTCTTTTTTTATTTTATAGGCATTAGAAAGGGGAAAACATGCACAAATATGATAAATACACTTTTTTGTGAATTTGGTGCTCCCCAAAAGAATGACCCCCTACATTCAATCAGCTAGAGCTCTTGTATAAAGCCATACCAAAAATATGTATGGGAAATGTCACCAGTTGATGCCTTTACTTGTAGTTTTGGGGCCGCATGTACTCTATATAACTTAACGCGTGTGTGACATTTGCCAGTCAACACAAAGACTTTTTTTTCACATGAAGATACCTGATCCAGGCCTTACCCAGTCCTCTGTGTTTTCAGGCTACTGGTGTTACTGATATAATGTTAGATGACAATCTGTGCCAAGGAGGTAGTACAATATATGGGATGCAGCACTGAAAACTATTGAAGATTGGGTTGAGCACTAGGTGCTGTAATATATACTGCTGGAAGCTGTATTATGTTCTGCCACCTGTATTATATATTTGGGCAGTAATATGTACTCAAAGGGCTCTACTATATACTGGACAATGGGGCTTTACTATATAATATATATATATTTTTATTGGACATTAGGGGGTAAATGTATCAAGCTGCGGATTTTAGCGGAGTTTGAAAAGTGGAAATGTTGCCTATAGCAACCAATCAGATTCTAGCTCTCATTTATTTAGTACATTCTACAAAATGAGAGCTAGATTCTGATTGGTTGCTATGGGCAACATCTCCACTTTTCAGACCCACTGCAAACTCGCAACTTGATACATTTACCCCTAGGAGTTGAATGACAGTAAATACTGGACAGCAGTGGCTGACTTCTATATTGGTCATCTGGGCTATAAAATATGCAGCCAAGTGGCCTCTAGTTACATCACTGCCTAACGTGACACAATGACACTAGCATACAAGACTGAAAGCTGTGAGGTATTTCAGGCCACAAATGATGGCATGTGATTGGAGGAAAGCTAATTATGTGATGCATTGTCCAGCTCCTATCCAACCCAATCACATGCCATGTCATATTTAGCCAGGAATATATAATATATTCAGTCCTTGCATCAATTTAGAGCTCATCAATGTATTGTTTAGTGCAGGACATACAACAGCATGAATGTTCCTTAAACTGATAAAATAATCACATTAAAATTGCTTAGCATAGATGACAGATTACGTTAAATTGTAATGATATTCGCACATTGCTTTGTAGAGAGGGACCTGTCTTTGGTCATACCTCCTGCCTCAACCAGATATACAGTAACCCATCCGTTCTCCAGGCCTAAAACATCTTTGGAGAAGTTCAGTTTGACCATGTGATTTTAATAACGCCGTCCATTCTATACAGGAAAGAAAGGGAGAACGGATAGAGGTTCAAAATATAAATTTCAGGCAACTGAAGGGAAATGGAAACTGCAGAAAGTTCGGAACCATTTATGGCAAACCAGTTCCCCTACTTATACACTACATTAACTAGCCTCTATTTTATGGAGAGACTACTATAATGTGTCTATAATTCTCCAGACAGCAGTTTACTTCAACAAGAATCAATTTATAGCATGTAATAACTAATTAGACAGAGTGATAATTAAGCTAAATAACATTATAGAAGACTGAACAATATTATATATATATGGACAGCAGATTGTCTATTGGTCATCAGCTGTTGTATTTAATGCAGAATACAGAAGGGAATATTACATTAATTGCAAAGACAACTCTTACAACACGAGATTTAAATGTGACAAATAATCTCCCTGAGAAGCTACTGAAGAGTTTGTGGCGATCGCACATTAGAGTCTAAATTTCTGATTACCCCATTTCCACAGAAGCAGCTATAGTTTGCAATAAGCTTTTCGTGTGATTGCAGGATGATTACAGTATAGATTGGATGCAGATGGAAATTGCGACCATTTAAGTAGTCCATTGTAGATTGAATAACCTTTAACTACTTCCCAATTAGGCTTTAGCAGATCTAATATTAATTCATTACAGATTATTCCAGCACTGATGGGGTTAATGACGCCCAAAGTAGAAATGTGTCAATAAAGCCAAGTATCCAGGGACAGAATCTAGGCGAATATTCAGGACAGCTACTTCATTCTGTCTGGGTTTTACATATAGTAATTGCCTCTAATTAGAGCCTGCAGTTATTCTGGAAGTTAGCCCTGTACTATCAAGCCCTTCACAGGCTACTCAGCCGCAGGAAATCTCCCAAGTGAAAATGCTGCATCCTGGTCTAGAACCTGGCAATAGTGACCTGATTTCAGTGCAGGAAACTACAGGACAGATACCTGCATTTAATGATAGGGACAACAATGGGCTCATTACTAGCTCTGGGGACATCTGGTGGATGAGAGATGGATTTCATCGGCACTAAGACTTCAGCACAGAAGCTGAGATTTTTTGGAAGGAGCTTGTTTATTATTTGTACGTCTTTCTTTTAACGCCCCGCCCCCCCCCCCCAAATAAAACAAAAACAAAACATAAATTTCCTTTAACTGCTCCTGTACACTGCACATAACTCAGTACCACAGACCATACAGATCAATTTCTATTATAGTCACACAATGAGCAGATGGAGATGATAAGGAAACATTACTTCCTATACCCTCTAGAAGTATATTTTCGTAGAGGTCTGCTCTTATACTAGTACTCCCACAGGTTTACTGTAAAGTCTACATCTTTGTGTACAATAGAGGTAAACGTGGGAATGTGAGGGAAACAAATAAAGCAGAATGAGATGTTATCTCACCGGAAATGATATATTATCTAACACAAGATTATATCTCCTCTTGTCTTATTGTCTAGGGCAGACTGCTGCCACATTGATATTTCAGCTGATGAAGATTTTGTCCTGTGCATTAACTAAAGCTGGGTACACACCTATGCAATATTACCTCAGTTACCTCCCTAACATACACACACACAGACACACAGACTGAGAGAGACACTAAGGGCAATTTGATAGCAGCCAATTAACCTACCAGTATGTTTTTGGAGTGTGAGAGGAAACCGGAGCACCCGGAGGAAAACCACGCAAATACGGGGAGAACATACAAAATCCACACAGATAAGGCCATGGTCGGGAATCAAACTCATGACCTCAGTGTCCAGATGATTATGCCGATTCATGCGTACACACCTACACAACTTACCTTCAGATCTGTGATCTCATCTTTCATAACCATCTGCTGAAAAGATCCTGACTCTGTATACACTACAGATATCTGCCTACGCTGCTGGTCGTGAGTGTGTACACACTTCCACATTTACACGACATCGTTCCATGTTGTGATTCTTAGAAAGTTTAGAGAACCAAATCAACAGATGCTATAAGTTTTGGTATGAGAAAACCTGATCGTGGGAGCGTACACCCTCTTTTAATATATGAACAAACGGTCGTGAATCATATGTTGAGCATGATAATTGCATAGATGTGTACCCCAGCTTTCTCAAGGAAGAGAAAGAAAACCTTCATGGTTGAATATACCCTTTAATTAGGTAATTTGCCATTTATTAAGTAAAGAATATGACTTCTTATCATAGGATGAGAAATGTAAACTTTGCTTTGTGCTGAGATAAAAGCCCCATTCTCTGGGAAAAGGAACCAGAGAGCCAACGATGAGAAGCTCTTTAGACGGAAGCTTCCTATAACAGGACATCTCTGCAAAGAACATGTTCCCTGCTGGAGAGGTTTGTATGCCCGCTCGCTCACATATTATCTTGCCCTTTTCATCTCCCTGCAGCCAGACTATTCTATTCCTCCCTAATTGTTCACGATTAAAAGCCAGGAGAAGAGGAAAGCATCAGCCCTAGACATTTCAGGCAGATCAATTTACAGAGGAAGTGTAGAGAAGCCTCCGAATGATTTCTGAGATGTCTTTGTGACTGGTTGCACTGAGAGGGCAGCTCATGTGTACAGAATGGAGAAAAGATTCTGTGAAAGCCGCTTCAATGCCACTTTTCCCTACACAGAAAGGCGAGGGGTGGATTTCACAGCTGCTGACTCTCTCCTACCTGATGTGATGTGGAGCTCAGATACAGGAGGATGTGCTTTTGTGGAGATTGGCACGGGCAGGACAGCGTCCTGGCATCACTAATACTATCACAGCATAAGCGGGGGCTCACCACAATGACCATACATCTCAATGGGGACAAATGAAACAGCTGCTCCTACCAGTATTTAAACTGGAGAGTCTGGAAAACCCACCAGCTCAGAAAAGCTGGGGAACACCTGCAGGTATCAGCCCCGAGGAAACAGGAGGAGGTTTGCTCTTCATACAATAGTGACTGGCAGAGCTATTATAGAGGGTCTCATTTGCAAGACACAAAGGGTAACTTGCAGCTGTAGAGTTTGTTCAAGGGAGCAACGAAGATGAAACAAATATTTATTTGTTCGTGTTTCCATTTGTACAAATCACACTGGGGGAGAGGGGGGGTGTCTTATATTGTTAGACATTGTGGAGACAAGACAAGAGGTCTGTTAGTACATGCTATTACACTACCCTGACAGGCATTGGGCTTTACACCAGTCACTGAATAAGTTGTGATTATCCACTAATACCCACCAAAGGGGCATGACAGCCTTAGCGCCAGCACCCAGGTGTCATTGCAACGTGGAAGCTACTTTTCAGTCCTCTGTTCGGGACCTCTCTCATTTATTATAGTGCCCATTTAAATGTGGTGAGCAGAACCATAACTCAAATCCATTCCAGACAGGCTGAGATAAAACAGCTCAGAAGAGCCCAGCGTCAATGCTGATAGTCTCACTACATCCCCATGATGGCAGAGTACACCACAGTGCACCATGTTATTTCCTATTACTAACAGGGAGACAGAGGGAAGTGGAAGGTTTCTGCTTTATTTCCTTAATGGCGGTATCAAAGGCCATAGAGTTCATAAGGTACATTTCTACAGTCTTATGGCACTGCAAAGACCATGGAAATGGGGGTACAAGTCTACTGTGTTACCCGCAAGCATCAAACATACACACACGTGTGTGTATCTGGTGTAGTTATTAACATGCATTTATTACTATTGGGTAGGGGCTGACAAACGAACACTGGAAACAAATACAATACAAATGGTTCAGTTGTTCATCATCATCATCATCATCTGCTACTTACAATTGCCCCTGACCACCGCTGCAAATACAGTTTTTCCAGAAATCCCAGTCTGAATTCGTACTTAATTACTGGAACACGCCCTTACTGTACATTGCCTACGCTAGAACACCCCTTCCCTCCCCCGTCATCAGGCCTCTGCAGGCGTAAGGAGTCCTACGAGCCAAAAAGTCGCAGCTCTGAATAGCTGCAATTGTGTATGTTCACTTTCTGAGCATGCACAGTGCAGAAAAACACAAAGATACATCACAGAAACGGGCGTACATCTCACTCTGCATCAGGCCCTACATGACCTGGCCCTAATGGGCTTTTACGCTTTTGAACACTAGGATTGGTTGTGTCTACACAGTGCTCGTACATCAGGTTGTCTATAAATCTAATAAAGGGGGATGTAACTTACTATAAAATAAAAAATAACTACCCTCTTTAAAGCTGCATTTTGACCAGAGATGGCTGGAATGTTCACAGCAGTGCAGATTATTTCAGGAGACCAGTGTGCTGACCTTGTGGGGTACAGCGATCTGGTGCAGGAAATCTGTGTAAACAAATGCACCTCTATATGGACAGTATTCATACATCCAACTTGTTTCTGTTATTTATGTTAATGACACCATAATGCTAATGAGGCAGCAACAGTTATATTTTTTTAATAAACGTGTTTTTTTTAATTGACGTGTTTAACAAGCCTTCGGATGACACAAAGTTCATTCATCCAAATAGATTTTTTTTTTCTTTCATCTTTTTGTGTTTAGTTCTACATTAAATAATCAAACAAATACTTCAAATCCGCCAGCCTAGCTAACCTGGTTTGTGAGATAATCAGACAGACATTTCTATCTGGGTATAATAACCCTAAACAGCCACCAGTGTCCGACTATTCATCATGAAGACGACAACCCATAATGTAATAATGAATATGGAGGCCATGCCGAGGTCGTTATTTACTACCAGACAGCCGGATGGTATTCAAAGGCAGGAATTGTTTTAAGGTTAAATTTGCATTTCAGAGTAAATCCAGTCTCTCTCGGAGCGACCTTAAGTTTTATTTCAAAGATGAGACTTCACTTCATGTTGAAGAAATCTGTTCAGTAAGAGAGGATGTATATTTATATCCAGTGTCTCTCTACATATTGTATCCACACAAGCTGACAGCCTTATTAATTGAGTTTGGATAATTGCCCTGTTTTTGAGCACCTCTTGACTTCATTGAGCTTCAGATGATTGGCCCAAAGGTATAAAATTGTATATCTAATTTCTGTGTGCCAAGTATATATATATATATATATATATATATATATATATATATATATATATATATAGTAGATAAAAGGCCTATTCGCCTCTCCTCTCCTACATAGAGACAGGTGAGGTACCAGGGAGCCTGCAAGGGAAAGCTGCCTACGGGGTTAAAACCTTACACTAGTCCGCACACACACAGGTGGTCTAATGGAGTGATTAGACCAAAGGGATGAGACTTGTACATTTGTGTTTGTAACTAATACTGAGCAGGTTGGCCAGTCGTCAGAGAACTGGACTGTGTTAGTTAGCATTAGGGTGACCAGGAGGTGTAGGCACCGTGATGTTGTTTACTGGTATCATCCTGACAATAGTTTTCTGCTTAATGTGATGTAAAAAATAAAGTACCATTGATTTCAAGCAATCAATGGTGCTTTATTGTTTTTATATATAAATATATATATATATATGTGTGTGTTTACATATATATATATATATATATATATATATATATATATATATATATATATTTATAACATTCTATTATCAGAGCTCCAACATAGTTTCCTTAAATGTTGGTAGCAGCTACTCCAGCTCAAACTCCCCAACCAGCAAGGAGGCAATCTACAGATAAAAAAAACCAAAAAGAGCCACAGGGCACTTTAACATCAAGAAATTGTGTGTAATTCAGTACAGTTTATCTGGAATCCTCATAAGAATAATCCCAAATGAAGACCCAAATCCAGGAACTAGATGATAGATTCCTGTAAAAAGCAAAAGGAAAGCCACAAGTGGCCACACATGCGTGGAATTGTTTCCAAAATATTTATTGTTAACACCAGTTAAAAATATGTACAAAAATAAAATAAACACGAAGCTTATCTGAACCATCATCTCAGGCACAGCACTATCACAGGCCTGGACCAAACAGCTACACAAATAGTATGGAACAAGATGACCCTACGCGTTTCATGAAAGTCACTTCATCAGGGGTGAACACACACACATATATTGTTATTCTGTCTCAGTTATGAAACTGATTCATTACAAGAGATGTTTACAAATCTTACTTCCTAAAATTGTTCCTTCTTGGCCTAAATTCCACTTTCCATTGCAGTTTGTCCATGTCTAACCTACAATGTATATAATTCTGCTCACCTCTCCATGGGCTCAAAACATGTATATTTGAGACAGCTAAAAGAGCCAACGTAGGACCATTTGTTCAGATGTCGGCTTAGTGTGTATAAATGCACAATGGTCGAAAGTCGCTCCAAAGTGTCGATTGTCTGTTCATTTGGTTGGTTGTACTGTTTAATAGTCTCGTTCTAATCACCTTACTATCATATAATGACTATAGATTTCTGATCGATCCATGACCAACTGCCAATAGATCCTCGAGCTTTGGGGGTTTGTGTATGTTAATTTCTGGTGCCTGTGTGTCTCCCACCCCTTTCAAGGTCCGCAAATCAGGACTGTCCTGCCAAATATGGGACAGCTGGGAGGTCTGCATGTGAATGAGGATAGTGGTCTTTAATGAACTCTGACCATATGCAACTTTGGCAGGCGCTAGATAGGTAAAAATCCGAAGTATTGCTTCTCAAGGGATCTACTAATAAATAGTCCAGTGATAAAATTACACTTATTAATATTCTGGTTCTCATGAATACAGTTTTCTTGTGATAACAGCTTTACCAACAATAACTTCCATTTGAATCAGTTTAAATAAAGGATTGATATTTATTCTCTTGTGTTTTTCCCAGAATAATCTCTTCACCCTGTCATTTTACATCCTTATTAATATAGGTTGAATTGGACCTTAATCCCAGTGATCTCTAGGAGGTCATTTCATTGTTAGGCTTTATAGGGACAATTGTACTCTGAACACCTCAGGATGGAAATTGCATCTCTGACATGTTACTGTAACACAATGTTTCCACATACATTGCAGACAGCACTGTAGTTCTACACTGGAAATCCGTTACTTTGAATGCTAATTTTCCTAGAAGAATCCCCATGATCTCTACTTACTAATATAATAATATACTAATATAATTAATGGGAATAGATCATTAGCATTACTTTACTGTATTCAGCACCCACAAGGAAACAAGTGATGGAAATATCATGTCTGCTCTGGATTTCTGTATCATTAGGTGAAGTCCTCTATGGGGAATGTAACAATTTATAATAAGAGTTCTGAGCAATGTAATTCCTATTTGGACATCGTATCTATTCACCAATTTACAATTGATTTTGCTTCCCTTTACACTGGCATGAACCTACCTTCTCTGGTTAATTTATTATATGTCAAATTAATAGTGAATTTGGAAACTGTGTACGGTGTAAATTGTTGCACAGCTGCCGCTTGTGACAGTCGTACTCTTCTCACAACCATAACACAATGTGATACATTGAGAGTTTAAGTAAAAATATACTAGCTCTGGGGCGTTTGGTACTTAACACTGAACTGTGTGAGGGTGCAGAGACTTGGAGAGGTAATATGTTTGTGGGGTGTGATGATGAGATGAGTGTAGATACTTTGTATTTGGTTACAGGGGAGAGGGGGGCTGTGGTTGTATTGGGGAGTGCAGGAGAAGGTGGGTGGGGCAAGCAGGGTCTGGTTATCCTTTTAAATGGTGTTGATTTTGTCTTTGAAATTAGTGCAACATGGTGCCCCAGTGGATAGCATTGCTGCCTCACCGAGCTCAGGTTCTGATTTCAATTCTGACCAGGGTCCTGTCTGTGTGGAGTTTGTATGTTCTCCCCTTGTTTTCTCTGATTTCCTCTGGATGGTCCAGTTTCCTCCCACAGTCCAAAAACATACTAGTAGGTTAATTGGCTTCTGGCAAAATGGACTTGTGTATGTGTGCATGGTAGGGAATGTAGATTGTAGCTGCGATGGGGAAGGGACTGAAGTGGATGACTTCACTGTGCAGCCCTCCGTATAATGATTGGGGCTATTTAAATAAATAATAATATATGTATGTGTTGGCTGAAGTGAGACTGTTATTTTAGAAACAGGCAGCTCAGGGTAGTTATAGGAGAGAGGGGAAGTTTTAGTTAAGAAGAGAAGTGTATCGGGTGGAGAGCATTTAGGTGTTGCTATGTACATGTGGATTTTGGTGCGGCAAGAGGTAAATTGAGGATGAAGGAAAGGTAGATGTGGTCGGAGAGTGGGAAGGATAAGTTGGAGAAGCTAGAAATGGAGAAGAAGCGGTACAAGAAAAGGTGAAGAAGTGTCACAGTGGGTGGGAGAAGAAATCCACCGGGAGAGACCAAAGGAGGAAGTAAGTCAAATAATTTTTGCCACAACAGAGACAGTGGGGTTGTCAACGGGACTGTTGGAATTACCTGGTATGAGAGTAGGTACATCGAAAGACAGGAGACATGGGACCTAGGCTGCAATATTGTCATGGAATTGGGAGACTGGCTCTGGCGGGCAAAAAAATTATAGCAACACCAAGGTGTAGGACAGAGAAGAGATGGCTGTGTGGTCATCAAAGTAGGAAAAGGAGGGGAAGGTTATAGGGATAGGACTCTGAAGGTGCAGCTAGGAGAGATGTAGAAAACCTACCCTGCATTTTCTTTGTCTCCTGTAGAGGAGAGCTATATGGGAAGGATTGTCACAGGAGGTAAGTTATGTTTCTTCAAAATAATTGCACCATGGATGGATACGTGTTTGTTACAAACAAATTGCATGTTACATAGTACACAAGAGAAAGAGAGGGAGTTTAGTGGAGCAATGCGGATACGTTTGAGTAAGGGGAAGAACAAGGTGAATAGAAAGTTTTGGGGTACAAAGAGAAGTGTGATAAGAAAACAGTAATGACATTTCAGCACAGTGGATCCAGCAGCTGAACATATGTGGTAATCCAGTATATCCTCAAAACAACCTTGTTTTACATGTGATGACACTCCATACAACTACTGAGTCATGTACCAATGTTTGTCTACTAACCATTATATTTCCTTTAAAAATAAAATTGAATTGTTTTCCCTGTCGTAGTCCATATGGAAATATTCTGCCACAATATCATATAACAGTCACGCTAATGATTTAAGTGCCATCAGCTCAAGAGAAATCAGCCAATCAGAAGTGGCTATAGTACTGCTGATAGTTATCATAACGCATGGTGGCACCAGCTCTCCAGTACCTGCAAGAGATGCACCTAAAAGGAGTGAGTGTGACTGCATCCACATCTAATTGTGTCACAAACACGTGAAAACACCTTCACTGTACTAGACCTACTGCCTGACAACCTCGGCAATGCCACATTGGGCGTAGGGAGGCGTCAAAGACATGCAAAAAATATCCATATATTGACATATGCATATGTATTTTTTTTGGTGCACATGTGAAGTACAGACATGTGTATCTTACACACAAAAAAGGTGTATGTCCATCTTTACATGAGCCCCAATATGTTCTGGGGTTTGTTTTGCTATTTAATGACACTTATTTACACATATAGAGCAGGACAGTACTGGAATAAGGATGAACACTGCGTGTCCTTATTGCAACACTTCATATTCTATTATCATAATGCTTATATAAGAAGAGTAATGTCGCCTATTCATGTATGTACAATATTTTATGTTTAATTAACTTTAGAAGTAATTATACTATGTAGACTTTGACTAATATGCAACATAAATCTTTAATACTATACAGGAGAAGTCAAAAGATAATCATTTCCAAGGAGAATTCACATACACCGTTTTATTCATTCATTTTGGGTAGTTGAGGCATTTTACAATCAGGCTACTGGGGTTATCAGAAGCATTTTATGGGCAGTACGGTGGCTCAGTGGTTAGCACTTCTGCCCCACAGCACTGGGGTCATGAGTTCAATTCCCGACTATACTTGTGTGGAGTTTGTATGTTCTCCCTGTGTTTGCGTGGGTTTCCTCCGGGTGCTCTGGTTTCCTCCCACACTCCAAAAATTTACTACTAGGTTAATTGGCTGCTAACAAATTTACCTTAGTATCTGTCTGTGTGTGTTTGTGTATGTTAGGGAATTTAGACTGTAAGCTCCAATGGGGCAGGGACTGATGTGAGTGAGTTCTCTGTACAGCGCTGTGGAATTAGTGGCGCTATATAAATAAATAAATGATGATGATGCAGCATTCAGACCCTACGTCTATTCCTTAAGCATAATATATGTTAATTGGTACTGCATATGCTCACAAAAAAGCATGCACATGATGTCTGCAGACCCATGCGCAACTGAGATTTGTGCCTTCTTAGGACTAGCGAGGGGGAACAAGGGAGAGAAGGTAATTTACAATAAGGGTGTAATATAGACCTTGGCAATATTAAAACAAAAGTAAGAAATACATAAATACTTTAAAAAAAAAAAAAAAAATAGCATGCCCCACCCCCTAGCCCAAAAGTGCTCCAGCAACAGTACTCACAGCATATGCTGGTAGCAACAATTTCTGAGCTAGTGACACTATAACAGGGAAACCCATTGCCTGTGGGTGTTGGGGTAACAAAATGTTTAAACATAGATATCAGCATATATATTTTTTCCTGGAGCACCACTGGTCCCTGCCAGCACTAAACTGTTTTGGTGCATCTACCAGTGTCAGTGTACCCCAACATAACCTTGTTTGCCAATGTACTACTGCTCATCTAAATCACTACTAGCCAATACAGAGCAGCTATTCCACGCTCTGACCAATCACAGCACAGCTGCTCTTTATTGATTAGAAACTAACAGGCATCAAACTCATGAACTCTTAGTGAACTCGAATGAGGATTAAAGAAGGAAAGAAGGGAGGATTTGGGGGTTACAAATTGTAAACTTACAATTAATTAATGATTTTAAAGATATGACCAATTCAATTCATTTTAATCCATGTTAGATGAAAGGTCAATACGTAGTGCTGAATGGCAAAGTTAGGCCAAGCAGATGGAGGGAATGGGGAATCAGAGGAAGGGAGTAAATAACCACTATACAGGATGAACGGAGCTGCTTCAGCCTGACTCCCAACAGTAGCAACTTGAACATTTCGCTTAATGCTCAATCTTTTAATAGGATGCTGGTTTCATACCATGTAGTGTACTAAAAACACTGCTAGTGTTAAGTTTTATCTCATTCGGAAGAGAGTTAATATAACTCTGCCTTATGTCAATAAAGCCTTTCACGTGTTTTTCCTTATGAAAAGTCAAATCCAGCTATTCCATTTTGAATGGATACGCTAATTTATCTTGAATACTGATAAGGTTGGCAGTGGTTTTGTAACCAGACTTGTCATATGCATTTTGTCCTATCGCTGAGTAATCTTTTGCTGCCTTTAGTGAGTTTGAGAGTAGTATCTAAGATTCTTAATACAGCCCATGACTGGTGTTAAAGGAACAAAGTTCACCTAATCCCCCGTGGCATACTCCCTGATCTGTAGCCAGAATCTATCAATCTGAGGAACGGTGGTAAAGGGACACATTAAGGTTGCCACACCTGGGCAGTTGGGGCGAGTTCTCAATCCTATGCTGTAGGACCTGAACAAATATCCCTGACAGAATGATATGAAAAACATTCCTCTATACATACCGACATGCAGGGTGTGGTTTGTATACAGAGATGTGTCTGTCACTCTATCAATTTGTACATATGGAGCAACTTGCCTGTGTTTTTCTATGAGGCGATATGAGGGGAGCGTAAGATTACACAGAACATAGAAACGACTTTTGCAGCGTTTCTTTTATACCTTAGAGAAATGTCCAGAGAGTTATTTTTTTCTGCTTTGTTTGGTATAATTTTTTCCGCTATATAGTGTTTAGGTTGCAAGACCGCTACAAAGGGAGCTTGTACGAATTCAAACTTAGATCTCATATCTCAAAAATGTAGGGCTTTTTCCCCAGTTAGGATTACTAGGTCTGTTATAGAGGTGATGCCCGCCTGCGCTCATAATTTAAAGGAATTAGGTACTCTTCTATATTGGAAGTCAAGATTACCAAGAAAAGGTAAAAATAGTGAGTATCTGCATCTAAAGCCTCACTTGTGTCTTATCTGAATAAAGAGTGAATTTAAAGATATGGTGGAATATGACGTTATATATGGGTGGAAATTCCTTCTCTTCTGGCAGACTGTTTAAGAAATCTTAACTAATAAGGATTTTTCCCCTCTTACAGTATGGGACTGAGCCTTTCTATATGCTGGAAGGATATTTTCTTTGCCTCTAAAACACAGAAATTCTGCAATCACATATTATGGGCACTTATTTGTGGCTCTGAGGTCTCCTTCTGGGTCTAGACTGTAAGCATGTTCAATTTGGACTGAATGGATTTATTTTGTAGTTTTGTGTCACTTGTCGTGTGCTCTAATTAGGCTATGTGTTGAGTATTAGATTCCAAATGTTCTGTTACTGTATCAATTAAGGCCGGAATGGATTCTATTTTATGGTCAAGTAGGGTGAAAATGATTCATGGGATTATATTAAGCAGTTTCAGCAATTGCCCTGTATAGGCTGTTCTTTGATTTTGAGGGTGTTAGACGTATCACAAAATAGACCAGGAGAATGGTCTGGGGTGAGAGGTGCACTTAGTCTTGGTTTACCCATTTTTGTATTGAACGTTTTTCCATATCCAGAAATGCAAATGTTTATAGAGTATTACCACTATCCTTGTTTTCACATAATATCAAATTTTATGAATCTTTACAAAGAGAAAAGTCTGACCAGGGTTGAAATAACAATTAGTACAGGAAGTGAGATGAACGGCAGATTAAATGAAGTATTATCCAACTGAACGTTTTATCAGTACCTCAGTTGTGCAAGACACATGCTATAGTGTAAATATTGAGCAGGTACATCTTCACTATTAGGTTTAGATGTGAGGATGCTGAGATGATACCTCTGCTTTATATGGAAACAAAATGAAGCACACTTATCAATTTGTATACCTGCCTAGATGAAATCAGTCTAATAGGACAAAATGCCAATGTTTTGTATTGAAACAAGATTAAATAAGATTTGACCATCAGGCAAACAGACAAGATAACAGGATTTCAAATATGCTTGTGAGCCTATAAGGATAATGCAAGATTAAAGCACGTTAAAGCACATCACAGATAATATATTACAATGAGGAATGTGTGGTGGATAAAGTAACCAGTCCGTCTGGAAGTCTTAGGCACCTTCCTTCTGATTAACTACACCAATATTGAAGACACCAAAAAAGACTTAGGCTAGGTACACAACACAGGATTTTCAGCCGACTATTGGGTCAATCGAGCTATAAACGTCCGTTCAGGCCAATATCGCATTACTGTGTATACTTGCACGATGAACAATAGTAGTTCCAAAGTACCGATTGTCATGTCATTTGGTTGTTCAGCAGATAGATACGCTGTTCCACCTCCTGTCCCAGGCAGTCGCAGGCGCCGCTTCTCTGGACTTCCAATATGGCGGCCCTGTGAAAAATTCCACATATGCTATTCGGAAGTAAACACCTTCCTCTTTGCTGTCTTACTCTTCATGGGTGCACAGATTACCTGATGAGTTTCAGGAAGGGTCAGGGTGGCCATGCTGAAGAATGCCTATTGGTTTTCCAAGTTTTTTTCAAAATTTAATTTGGAAGACAGGCAGATCAAATTAGAGAACAATTAAGGAGACAGCATCCCAAAGTTTATCACTCGATCTCTTGACTTAGGCAGTCAGATCACAAGAAGGATTTTACTTTTGGTGAGTAATGGTGGAAGGTCCCAACTGTGAAGGGCAGGATTCCACTTAAAGAATGTTCCTAAATGGCATTAAACTGTGACCTTAACCAAATCGCCGCCCTCTGGAAGTCACCCACTTATTTTCAAGATGATGACGATTGGCGTCTATGCATTCACACACAATTACATATATACGCTAAATTGCACAGATCGTGCGTGCTGATCGCATTTTGTGCCTGCGTTTTGGACTCAAATGAGTTCAATCTCAGCATAAAGCCCAGAGCACCAACATTATCCTTGCAAACTCTTCCACCTATAATGTGGTGGTATGTAAATTATTAGACCGCCAGCTCTCCTCCAACTAGCATCCTGGATCGGAAAGGAATTTTCAATCACTGAGACATAAATCTGTATCGTGGCATTAGACTGCTTCACTTTAGCCAGTGAGAGGTGTTTTTTGGTGGCTGTAGCTAGGGGCAGAGATTACAGAGTGCCCGTAGGGAAGAGGCGATGATGTTGTTTTTGTTAGGATTCTGAAGGTCATTCATCACAACTTCTAACAGGATCCACTACACCCGCTGCAAAATAGTTTTCTACTTATTTTCCAAATGCAGTTACCTGTGCTTAATTAATTGACTGATGTTAAAAGTAGAATATAGATGTAGAGTAAAAATATATAACATTTTCTGACAGAATGAATTAGTGTCACGTCCTGTTTACTCTGGGAGATAAGCCAGAGAACCTGAAATCCTCTGAATTGTGGAAAGTTAAGTAATGAGCTAGTGAAGACTCATTTGCATGTTAATGACTTGGAAGGGGCAAGAGTGAATTGTGATTTTAGCCCTACAATTTCTCTCTCTCTCTATTTTTATTTTTTTACACAACACAAACATAGTGCCACTGGCACCACTAAGTCCACTTCCGTTCGCTCTCGGATTCCGCCATGCATGCGTCTCTCACATGACTGACTGTGCCCTTAACACGCCCTCCCCATCCTTCTCTTCTCTATTTAAATCCGCTCTATGAACCGCTAGGGTGCCAGAGCATTTATCTAAGACCCTTGTCTTGGCTCTCTATATTGCTATCCCCAGCAGTACCCTCATAGCTCCAAGGTCTTTACTGAATCCAGTGCTGGTTCTCCATTTGCAGCTACATTCCTTGTGCTGTATCCTGCGGATAATATTTTTGGAATAGAATCCTGACTGCTATAGTTCTAGCACATTCTGCCCGAGCTTTTCCTGTGCCTAAACTCCAGCACCTATCACCTGGTACTACATTCCAGTGTTAATCTATTCCCGCACGCAAACCAAGCTTAAGACATACCCCAGGTTCCACAACCTGCATGATGTACGCAGCCAATTAAATCCTACTTTGAGGTGGCTACAGTGGAGACCGGTGTCACATTACCGACCTGGGGATAGGTAGCACAAACATGAGCTGGCTTTGGATCACATACTTCGCTTTTCCCGATACATAGGTTATGTTTCTTTTTATTCAGTTAGTAGTGAC
This sequence comes from Mixophyes fleayi, assembly GCF_038048845.1. Lineage (NCBI taxonomy): Eukaryota > Metazoa > Chordata > Amphibia > Anura > Limnodynastidae > Mixophyes > Mixophyes fleayi. The sequence goes on along the minus strand of NC_134412.1, from coordinate 96,247,939 downwards.
ACTTAAATGTGCCTGACTCTGCCTATGGCCAGACTAGGTTTAAGCTCCTCCCAACCTGTCCCTTTTCCAGTTCAAGATTTAGCTTGTTCTCTGAAGTTATCACCTGTCTGTCTAGTTCTCACTAATGTGTGCACATGTATATTACCCAGAAAACTAAATGGTGCATTGTCATGACTATTAGCATATTAAATGTGTTGCCAGATTAACACTGAGAAATGAATACAGTGTCCAATACTTCACCATGTTGCCAGCTTATTGTGTGCCAGTTCACCGGTGTCTAGCGTTTTCTTGCTACCGAAATCTTTCTGAGTGTCAGACATTTGGATTGTTTCTGACCATGAGTTCTCCCAACATTCACCTTCCAGCTTCTAAGCCCTTAATCCTGTGTTTGCTGAACAAAGCCACCTCGCCTTCAATAACCATAAAGATGGGGACTTCTGTTGCAACTACAATTCTAGATATTCTCCTGACTACTCAGTGTACCAGACCTTTGGCTTCTGACCTGACCACGATTTTTGATAATCACTGGATATTAACTGCTACATTCTCCAGTATATCACATTGAAGGAAGTGATTCAGATTTCTGGGGCTGACTTTCTAACAATAACTATCGAGTGGAGTATTACAATGAATCTTGACTCCAGTTGCCACTGTTTGGGTGCATTACCATTATCTATAACGCTCAAACAGCCACCAGCCACTAGGGTCCATCTCCTACATCACAAGCTGGACCTTCTACCTGCAGCATTTATTACACTGTCTATGAAAAAGACTAGGTCAGCAGGACCAAGGACAGTGCGATAAGGGCGATGGGACTCTCTGCATTAGTTTATTATATACCATACAAACTGAAACATTTCTTTTTAGGCGAGATAATCCCTTAAGTGGGGAAAAGTTGGTCCTTGCAGCTGAACTATAACAGTAGTTACATTTGAAGCATATAGTAACTAGCTGACAGCAAAGCCAACTGCTACATGATACAACTGATGCAACTTGTTTCCTGTTTAATAAACAAAGTGACTTTCAAGCTCCTGTTGCTGTCCAAGTACCATAATACAGCAGACCGGACTCACAGGAAGTAACACAAACACATTGACTAACATTAGCTCAGCAACAGAGCTTCTCCCCTGCAGACTGGGACATCCTTCCAATCCTATTATGGTGGTACATGCAGCCTGTGAGGATATCAGGCTTATGTTTAGCTCTTTTGCCCCCTCAACCTAAGCAGGTCAGCCTGAAGGCAACCTTATGTGCAGGCTGATGGTACAGGTTCTGAATCAAACCACTGGAAAATTCAAGTGTGCTTTATTTTATATATAAATGGTAGGGCATACAGGATGGGCATAATACAAGTAAAAATCCAGGGGATTCACCACACAAAGAGGCAACTAAACAACCGAGTCCTACAAGGACTATATTCACCCTTTAGCTTAAACCAGATGTATCAAATTTGTGGCCCGCAGGCCACATGTGGCCCAAATACATATTTCTATGGCCCTGCATTACTATGGGAAAACAAGTGGAATGCAGCCTACATTTTATTCGGTTAAATTACTTAAAAATTCACTGAACACGACAGAACAGTTTGTATGTGAGTTTATTCACCCTTCGCTGTGCACACCCTTTCTGCTCATCTCCCTTCACCCACCCTGTATGTTGACGTGCACAGTCAGAACAGTACGCTTTCGTAATTCAAGTAAACTACTTGGTAATCTGTGACTGTTTGTGCTCAAAACATTGTTATTATTTATTTGGCAAGTTGGTGTCCAAGTACATTTATACCTTTGAAAGTTTGTCAATTGTTTATCAAATGTATTTTTTGTGTTCTTGCAGCCCACAGAACCTTAGGCTTTCATTATTTCACTAAATTGGGGTTTTGAGTTTGACATGCTTGCCTAAAATGATGATCCGCAAGACAGGGAGAGTGTCTGATGTCTCCCCACTTTTGGTAGGTATACAAAGTGACAAGGTCTGTGGAAGTTTTGAAGATCCCAGTTTATAGTGAGATCCCAGGTGAGCCATAAATCCTAGTCAGAGCTGTCTTAAGGTATGAGATGGCACACCCAATACAGCAATATGTGTTTTTAATATAGAACTAAAATCAGTCTCCCCCCTGTCATAATTTCATGCAAGCCATGAAATACTGCGTCAATCCTGGTGGATGTTTGAGCAGGGTTAACAATCTCTTAGAGTGGTTAGAATGGTCTGAGTGAAACAATCAGGACTAAATTTGGCTGGACCAATGGGCAAAGACTTTATGAGCATGCCTCATTTTTCCATTGATCAGTCATGAGGAAAGAGAAGCTTCAATACTGTGATCACTGAATAACAATGTTTAGCAAAGGTCACAGTGAGATATGAGCCATCTAAAATGCAAAACAACACGATACAACAAATAAGTATAACAGATGTACAGTAATCTGTATTTTAATAAAGAACTGCAGCGTTGGAACATGTGCACACTATATTTAACATAGACACGCAGGGACCATATGGTATATATTCCAGCGAATGTGCTGGTCATCATGCCCCCATTCTGCCAGCTGAGACAAGAGGTTAATTGCATATCTTCTCCTCTATAGAGGCAACCCCCCAAATACCAGAACCTAAAATACAGTTAGTGCATATACAGTAATATACCAGGCACACTGTGCCAATAACCAGGATACAATTATATCAGTGGAACCCACTTGGTAACATTTAAGAACAGTGTAATTGTAACATAAGTACACATATGGCATTGCAGGCATAAGCTATCTAGCAGTGGCTAGAGAGAGGGGATGCTGAGTGGGCTTATCCTGCTCTCGTCTGACACTGTGCTGAGGACAATAGCCAATACCTACTGCCAGGCACAGTGGAAATAAGGGAACATCTGACAAACATGCTGCAACCCATATATCTTACATTTTATAGACTAGGAAAATAAAATCAATCATACTTTTTGGGTAAAGCAGGTTTATGTTTTATTTCTTAGCATACCAAACAGCTATTTTATTTTTTTGAAATGGGGAATAGATGTGAGGAATATACTTACCTTGATACTTTGAACACTCGAGCACTATTCTGAAGACACAACTGTAAGTAACATATGTTTCTGTCTGATGTTGCCTTGTTTGTCGGACAGATTTCAGGGTTACTCAGTCTTTTATATGGACATTTACAAGCACACTCCAGCACAATTCATACCACTTTAGAAGACTGAGGAAGCAAACAAACAAAAGACTTCACTGTTATTCATTGACATTACTATATATGTAAAAACAATCTCAACATCTTGGTAAAATGAGGACTCAACGGCAAACAAAAAACTAATGCAAAAGTAGATGAGTAATAAATTAAACACTTGAAAGTTTCTTTGTGACCAAGAATAATGCAAACTACAATTTCAAAAATGTATTATCAAATACTTGTTTTACAGACGACAGACATGGACTAAGTCTATCTGAAACTCTCTCTTATTAGCCTATATATGGAAGTATTATCATTACTGACCTTTATTTATAAAACACTGACATAAAATAGTACTGTACATGGAGGAGACTATAATACAACTGATACATAAATGTAGCTGGTGGTGAGGACAGTGTGTGTGGCTGCTGTAAGGCAGAAACCTGACCAACCACTAATATTAAAGCAGACGATCAATTACTCCATTCAAGTGAACGTGAAGCTGTTTTAGGAGCATCTTTCAAATAAACTATAAAAATCCTCTCTCAGGGGCGCACGCAGGGGGGGGGGTTTCTGGTTCTCCAGAAACCCCCCCCCCCCTCCGCGAAGAACAGTGTCCCTACATAGCGACACTGTACTATACAGCAGCCGCGGCGCTGTCAAAGAAGTGTCCGCGGCGGTGCTGTATATAGCAGCTCTCTCTATATGTTTTTTTGGGGTGGGAAACCCTCCAACATAACAGTTTATGGGGAGTGCTCATTACCGCTATGTATTAAAGACTCCCTAGTGAAATTGTTCTCTTTTTCTACATGTTAATGTACGCCATCTGAAGCTGGCGCCATCTGAAGCTGGCGTACATTAACATAAATTAAGTCTTTTGCAGCTGTCAGCTCTGCTCCGAAGAGCAGAGCTGGACAGCGCATGTGTGGAGGGATCATGTGATCCCTCCCTGTCACATGACTCACCTTCTTGCCGTCCAGGATGTTAGTGCGCGTGCCCGAGGTTTTCCGTCGGCGCATGCGCACTATCAAAAAAAAAAAAAAAAAAGAAGTTCAACACACCTTTCTTCGGAGGAGAAGAGGATGAGAAGAGACTGCGATGAACAGGTGAGCTACTTCCCAGGGACAGCAGGTTATCGGCACTGTTGTCCCTGAGAAATTTCTTGATACATTGTCGGAAACTTTCAATCCTTATCAAGGAGATAAGGATTGAAAAGTTTCAAGTCAAAGAAATGATGCATGATAAACAGGCCCCAAGGTGAGAATTATGGGCCCAGATACTTTGTTACATTGTATATTTTCTGTACACTGCATCAGTCACAGTACTTCAAGGTCAGATTTCTACACACAGGGAACATCTCATTCTGATCTTATCTTCAAGAAGGAACTATGAATTTTACACTAAAGCTGGGAATACACTACAAAAAATGACTTAAGATGTGATTTCTATAACCAATGACTCAATGTCCGGAGGAGCATACAGAGTCATGTGTACACACCTCCACGATTCACCGTCAGATCTGTGCTCTTCATCTCATAACCATCTGCTGAAACCATCGTGACTCTGTAAACTATGTGGAGATCTGCCTGCACTGCGGGTTTTGAGTGCGTATACACTAAAACATTTGTCCAACATCGTTCCATCAATGATCGGGACGATTTTAGGACGTTTTTAAAACCAAATCAAAAGATGCAATATGATTTGGTACAATAAACATGATAGTGGGAGCGTACACACTAATATTTGACCAAACGGTTGTTTATCGTGTGATCTGCAGGTATTTTCTGTAGTGTGTACCCAGCCTGTGGCCTCAAACACACATGACAAGATTATTATTATTATTATTATTAATAAATCATTATTTAAAAGGCGCCACAAGGTTTCCGCAGCACCATATAGAATACAGACAGTGGACCATATAGAATCACCACACCCATAACCAATCTTATATACCCCCCACCAAACAGCAGCCCTGGTGCAATTCAAACAGAAATCTTCCCTTCAAAACTGTTACAATATTATTCTACTGTTACAAGCTGGAACAAACTAAGAAGAGAATATACCAGTCTGGACACTTGCACCTTACTTCTAGTTTTCCCTAATTTTAAACACTAAGGGCCTGATTCATTAAGGATCTTAACTTAAGAAACTTCTTATTTCATCTCCTGGACAAAACCATGTTACAATGCAAGGGGTGAAAATTAGTTTTCTGTTTTGCACATAAGTTAAATACTGACTGTTTTTTCATGTAGCACACACATATCAACTTTAAATTTCAGTGTACAAATAAGCTATCAAGTATTTCTGTGCTGCATGAAAAAACAGTCAGTATTTAACTTATGTGCAAAACAGAATACTAAGTTGCACCCCTTGCATTGTAACATGGTTTTGTCCTGGAGACTTAAATAAGAAGTTTCTTAAGTTAAGATCCTTAATGAATCAGGCCCTAACTTCTTTACTTTTAAAAAAGATATAACTTAGTTCACACTTTCCAGTTACACTTGCCTACGCTTGAGAAGCATTCTAAACTTTCCTACATAGCTGCTTGAAGTTCCACACATTTTCATTTTACTCAGAATTACATATGTGGTAAACAATATAAGAAGACACTTCCCTTGGTGACATACCATCAGTACAGGTATTTACAAATTCTAAAGGTAAAACTGTTTGAGGTTCCATGAATTTTCTTATCGATGTGAATTTTAACACGTATAATCATCAGACCTTCGTCTTTAAAGCTAAACATATATATCAAATGAGTCATTTTCCTCTGCAGAGTAATCAGTTACCTGTGTGGAAAGCCACCACAATGCATTATTAATACAGACATCTCACAGTGAGGGAGTCCCCCATGTTTACATCTAGAACTAGACACATAAAAAATAAGCCACTTCTACATATATTATACATCAAGTTTTTCAATCATTTTAGCTAGAGAAAAACTGCACTAATAACAATTATGTTTTGCCTTAAATTGTAGAACATGGCAACTCTCCCACTGTGCTTTCTAAATACACACTCATTTTATCAGCAACATTTCTCTGTCTAGAAACACATGAATGACTTGACTTGAAAATGCAGCTCCCTGCGGCTCATGTTGCTAATTTTAATAAAAGGTGGTGATTCCCTCTCCTAATAATGGCAACATAAGAACTGGTATTTGGCATTGTATGATAAGTCTCCAGTGTTCCATTATTGACCACACTGACATATTATTTAGGTTTGCAGTGAGGATTTCCTGGTCTGTCTTAGGCTCAGTTTGAAAGATGACTTTGTGAAGACACCACAATAAAGTGAACAGCCATGTAAGCTTGTGTACCTAGGATGGAGGCATCAAGCTCTCTATTCACTCTAGGAATAAAGATAATAATCAGACATGACATGGAGAAGAGTGTCGCTGACACTTGTGCTGCCAGGAGAACATTGTGGTTTCCGTGGTCAGCCTAATTAGTTAATTGACTAGTAAAATTTTACCTGCCATGAAGTTTTGAAAAATGTTCTATTAATAGGATATTGTAATAGCCTAAATGTTATGTACTGTAACCCTACTTCTGTGTCTTTAATTTTCTACTATATTGCCTTAGACATACTCCACAATAGCTTTCTGTGGGCCTATCTGATGGGTTCCAATAAACCTGTGTGACTCTTCAGACCTTCAGAAGATTTGAATCTTGTGTAAACTGGGAGTTTATGTTCTATCATATTCTACAGTCTAATAACATCATGGGATGTTTATCAGAAGCACATCAAGCATACCCCTTCCCCAACATGGGATGATTCTCAGGAGTACAGTGAGTGCACCCCTCCCCCAACATGGGGTGTTTCTCAGGAGAACAGTGAGCGTACCCCTCCCGAAACATGGGGTGTTTCTCAGGAGAACAGTGAGCATACCCCTCCTGAAACATGGGGTGTTTCTCAGGAGAACAGTGAGCATACCCCTCCCGAAACATGGGGTGTTTCTCAGGAGAACAGTGAGCATACCCCTCCCGAAACATGGGGTGTTTCTCAGGATAACAGTGAGCATACCCCTGCCTCTACATGGGGTGTTTCTCAGGAGAACAGTGAGCATACCCCTGTCCCTACATGGGGTGTTCTCAGGAGTACTATGAGCATACCCCTGCCTCTACATGGGGTGTTTTTCAGGATAACAGTGAGCATACCCCTGCCTCTACATGGGGTGTTTCTCAGGAGTACTATGAGCATACCCCTGCCCCTACATGGTGTGTTTCTCAGGAGTACTATGAGCATACCCCTGCCCCTACATGGGGTGTTTCTCAGGAGAACAGTGAGCATACCCCTGCCTCTACATGGGGTGTTTCTCAGGATAACAGTGAGCATATCCCTGCCTCTACATGGGGTGTTTCTCAGGAGTACTATGAGCATACCCCTGCCTCTACATGGAGTGTTTTTCAGGATAACAGTGAGCATACCCCTGCCTCTACATGGGGTGTTTTTCAGGATAACAGTGAGCATACCCCTGTCTCTACATGGGGTGTTTTTCAGGATAACAGTGAGCATACCCCTGTCTCTACATGGGGTGTTTTTCCGGATAACAGTGAGCATACCCCTGCCCCTACATGGGGTGTTTTTCAGGATAACAGTGAGCATACCCCTGCCTCTACATGGGGTGTTTTTCAGGATAACAGTGAGCATACCCCTGTCTCTACATGGGGTGTTTTTCAGGATAACAATGAGCATACCCCTGCCTCTACATGGTGTGTTTCTCAGGAGTACTATGAGCATACCCCTGCCCCTACATGGGGTGTTTTTCAGGATAACAGTGAGCATACCCCTGCCCCTAAATGGGGTGTTTCTCAGGAGTACTATGAGCATACCCCTGCCCCTACATGGGGTGTTTCTCAGGAGTACTATGAGCATACCCCTGCCCCTACATGGGGTGTTTCTCAGGATAACAGTGAGCATACCCCTGTCTCTACATGGGGTGTTTCTCTGGATAACAGTGAGCATACCCCTGCCTCTACATGGGGTGTTTCTCAGGATAACAGTGAGCATACCCCTGCCTCTACATGCGGTGCTCAATGTCAGATCCTTTTAAGAAAAGCAGGAACATTGCTTGTAATCTACAATGTAACCAGAAAGTGAATAAACTTGTTTTGCCTTTTGGTTCTACAGTTCAAATGTACAGTTTAGCCCTAAAATAATATTCTATTAACCACAGAACAATGTAGTTTTTTTAAAGAGTTTGTCTTTGAACTAAAGCTTTGAGAAATGTGTCCTTATAGTCTGAATCCTTGAACACACAAGAGGTAGTGTACTTGACTACTTGTAAGTGCTGTTTTTCAGTACACTGTGTTTTAGCTATTGCAGTTTCAAATATAAAGAAATATGAGATCAATGACTTATATTAACCCGGTACCCTGGATAACTGAAATTAAAAGTAAAAGTAAAATAAACAACTTAATTTATGAATCAACTTAACACATGTATTATTTGCTGTGGGCAAAGACATGAAGATGGACAGTGGACTAACACTACCAGCGAAGTGTGACTGGGCATCTCCTAACACATGGGAGTACAATAAAAAGAAACATTATTTACATCTAATACCCAACAGACACATCTTCATGCCATATGAGATGCTGTACTGAGCTTCAGGTTCTCCCAAAAATGCCTATACCAGCAATAGGCTATGCCTGCCAGGGCCGGTGGCACTATAGTAGTAGTTTATGGGGTCCCCCTGCCATAGTACCCATCAGCTCTAAGCCAGTCAGCACAGGGCTGAATTCCCTAGGGGAATCAGTCCACAAATAAAATGTGGGCCCCCCTCCCCTCAGGATAAACCAGCCCGTACTGACAGCACTATTCCCCCACAAGTGAGCAGTGGGTGTGGGTTAATATGATAATTGAAAGTGATATTAAATACTTTTTCCATGGTGCACTATGGATTGCCCTGACCTCCGAGTGTGGGGAAGTGGCACAGGTTTTCTAGTTATTTATTATTATAAGGCCGGTGCCTCCTAAGAGACATATGTGAGGCTGCTCAGGTACTTGGAACGCCATTACTGTAAGCGGGCTAAGCTAGTCCCTTACCTCCTCTCTCTATGTATAATGGGCAGATACGTCCGCAAACAGACTTAAAGCGCATAGAGACTTAAATGTACACCATTTTACTGTGCATGATGATGAGGTCTTCAGTGTCAAAGAATAGAAACAGATCTCTCTTAGTAAATAAATCCTCAATAACCAATAGAATACAAGAGGCTGGATAATAATTGTACCCAGATGAGTTTTACTGGAAAGATTTGTCATCAATGACCTGCTGAAGATGTGGTGCGGACCAATACACTTTACTCAAAAGAAACCATTTATCATTATGCAATAGAATAAACCCTCCAATGTTTCATCCCACTCTCGATACAATTCTCTCCATCATCTGATAATTGGTTTTCTTACTTCTATATGTAATACTAGCTGAAGTAACCAGCATTGCCCTGGTTTACATTTTCAAGCTATTAAGTTATCAATAAGTTGGATGTAACTGTCAATATTTTAAAAATAATTAGTAGCTAAGATGTCATCCAAATCCATCCAGTGGAATGCCCAGAACAGGCACCCCAGGTCAAAGTTCTGCCCAATGTACAGCAAAGTGAGGTCCGACAGGGAACCTTAAGCCCCCTAAAACCAGGCCAGTATCCAACTGGACCACCTCATGTTGGTTTAATCCCAAACAGTGGAGGGGTGTCCGAAAGCATTATCGGACAAACAAAAAAACAGACCAATGATTTTTATGCATAAGATAAAAAGGAGCTAAAGCTTTGCATTGTACTCTATTCCACTGGCTGTCATAAGTAACAATCTCACTCTCGAATACAAAAAAAACAAGACTAAGAATGATTCATAAAATCATAAAATTTATGGAACACTCCATCTTCATCATCATCATCATCATCATCATTTATTTATATAATGCCAGCAAAGTTTTTGGCGCTGTTCAATTGGGAACAAACACAATATTAAAACAATACTGGGTAATAAAGAGTAGAGGATTTTGTCCACTGGGAGAGACCGATGGATGAAGTTAGAGAGCGTAGTTTGGAAGCACAAGTGGAATGTGGATTATGAATGGGGATGTTGAAATCACCCATGATGATGGTGGTGGGGATTGCAGAAGATAAGAAATGAGGAAGCCATGCAGAGATATATTTAAGAAATTGTTGGTATGGTCCACCTGGACGATAGATCACAGCAACATGCATAGAGAATGGGTTATTAATCCAAATAGTATGTAGTTCAAAAAATGTGAACGTGAGTGATGGGACATTTGGAAGAACTGTGAATGTGCACTGTGGGGAGAGAAGTAGTCCAACCCCACCTCCTTGTCTGCCTTTGGGTCTGGGGTGTGGGTGAAATGGAGGCCACCATGTAAAAGGGCTGCACGGGAGGCAGTGTCTGATCGCGTGAGCCATGTTTCTGTTATTGCCAGAAGGTTACTAGATTCCACAGGAAGTTATGACAGAGACAAGCAACCTACAACCTATATACTGTTCGAATCCCAGCATACTTTGCCCTACGGAAAGAGCATGCTGGAACTTGCAGTTCCACCACAGCTAGAGATGCACAGGTTGCCTGAGCACATGCTAAAACAGCGGAGAGGTAAGTAAACAAGGACATTCAGATGTAAGTGGCAGCCTGACAGACACAGAGCAGTGGCTGCTACTGAGCCCACGTGTTGTATCAACAGGGTCATTTGGTGAATTTTTAGTGCTAGAATTAGGAACAGGAAAACTACAACTGTGAGCTCTTCTGTTCCTTACAGCAGGACTGGGTACACAGCAATCTCACAGCCCACTGGAAACAGACCGGCTGCTGGTGATCCCAATACAACCTCACCTAACAGCTCACCCTAATCATACATCAATTGTATCTAAAAAGTAGAGGAAATGTAATAAATAAACATAATATAAATAGTATGGCTTAGTCTGTGCCAGCGTGTTCAGCACAGGATGTGCCCATCAGGTGAATGGACTATTGTACTACACATCTGCTATTCAGACGGGTGTATCTGAAAAACAGAACAGAACATGACAGAGCTTTTACTTTTATGCATAATTATTATGAATAATAATAATAATAATAATAATAATAATAATAAATATTATTACTATCTTTTATTTATAAAGCCCCACAAGGATCCACAGCGCCATACATGACATATATAGAAAGCAGTGATTGCGCACTGCACACATGATACTTGAAGAGCAAAATACAAAGACCAGACATACTGAATAAACAAATATACAGATAGAATGCCATCATTCCTGATGGAGACATAATATTTGGGTTTACTAGGTCACATTACACGTCTGCATTGGCTATTTTGAAGTATCAGGAAAGTCACTAGTAAGTCTGGTTGGTTTGAGTGTGCACTTTTCTTGCCCTCTAAACTGTCAACTTCATTACTAGGAAGTGATCCTGAAACTGCCTCTGCACATAAAATACAAGCTGACATCATGTAACATTTACAAATATAACTGCAATGGTTTCCGCATACTGACAGACAGCTGCACACCTGCTACTGAAAACAATGTATCATGTTACAGAACAGAAAGTATATAGAAGTGTAAGGGATGAGATACATGTTTCGACCTTGTAAACATTTGCACAACCACAACTGGTCATAGCATTTTTAAAAAATAAATATGAGACATAACTATACTGTACATACATACAAATACTCTCCACCACTTTAAATGATCTTCCTGTGACAAGTTACTGCTGGTGCACTACAACTCCCATCACAATACGATCACTGATGATGAATATCATGTCATTATTTAGCATGTAAAACACAAATCTTACAGAAATATTACAACACTATTTATATATAGTCTGGGCTGATGTTGAGTATAATATACAGAACCATTTCTGGTGCCCAGTCTATTCTGCAGAGCCATATTGTAAGGGCCTGGGTGTATAGGTGCCCTCTCGGCTGATGCACTTTCGTGGGCGCACATGGTTGGCTGCATTTACCTTGATATTTGGTCACGACCTGATTGGCGACTGGAATCTATTTAATAGGCACTTTTAGATCTGCTGTTTAGTGCAACCATTTACAATGCAAGCTAAAAGTATTTATTTTCAGCAAGTTCAGTTTTAAACATTATAATTTCCGAGATCACTCATGATACAGGGAACAGTGATTACAACTTACTCAGTAGCAAGTGCAACTGACTATACTGTACATATCCTCATAGTCAAACAGCATAAAAAAAAGAAAACAATAAATATGAAAATGTGTTTGTTATTTACTAAAATCACGATCAATAACAAGAATTATTTATTATTATAAAGCTCAGTGTAAGATCCACCTTTTCATACATGAAAGTAATACATGAGCAATATATACAGTTATATGAGTTCAGCAACTTCAGCCTCTGCTGACTGAAAGCTGCTGAATAACGTTTCTTAGTACCCGATACTGTGATGCATAAATTAAGGGCATTATGTAACGCAATGCACAGCAGTGGGACACCTCTGGCTGGAGAGGGTACTGCATAAATGGAGGTGAGTGTCATGTGATCAGCTCATGTGAAAGCCTCTTCTGTAACATATCATCATCACCATCATCTATTTATTTATATAGCACCACTAATTCCACAGCGCTGTACAGAGAAATCACCCACATCAGTACCTGCCCCATTGGAGCTTACAATCTAAATTCTCTAACAAGCACACACACAGATGGAGAGAGAGACTAAGGGCAATTTATTAGCAGCCAATTAATCTACCAGTATGTTTTTGGAGTGTGGGAGGAAACAGGAGCACCTGGAGGAAACCCACACAAACACGGGGTGAACATACAAACTCCACACAGATAAGACCATGGTCGTGAATCGAACTCATGACACCAGTGCTGTGAGGCAGAAGTGCTAACCACTGAGCCACCATGCTGCCCATAATATATATTGCTGCTAATAGGGAAAATGATTTTTTTGATTCAAGTCAGTGACTAGGGATGTTGAGAACAGATATATGGCAGCTTGTTGTGGCCAACATCTGAGATATAAAGTTGTGTAACGTTCCTAGTCAGTTACATATGTGAATATTTTGTTCATCTTATTTCCACATTGAGCGGTGTTACAATGTATGAATTACAGCTAGTGTACAGAATGTGGTCCCACTCTGCATGATGTGACAAGTCAGGAGAGTTCTTTAGAATATCTTCTCCATCCAGACCCAGGAGTGTTTTGTATATGACCTCTACGATACAAATTATCTAGTCACACTGAGGACACCGGCAATTTTATCATTTGTCTTCTCGCTCAGTGCCCAGGACACACAGCTACGTCCTACCTGATCTATCCTTTCATTCACAATCCATCTTGACACATATTTAACATTCAGGTCAGCTCCTCACCACTACCCATAGCGGCTCCTAATCTCACCACTAGCAAGATAGAAATATATTTTGTTATTAAGAAGTTTTCCTTTGTTGCTTTTCTCCTATAAAAGGCTTTGATTAAGCTCCTCTTCCAGTGACTGGTCCCATTTCATGGCAGACCTATCTGGCTGTGTCTCTGATTTCAGCTGGTGAGACCTGGCAGTCTTCCCTCTCTTGTACAGTTTACATTTTACTATTGTTTTGTTTTACAAAACACTTTCCCACAGACCAAAACACGTAACATTATAATGTCCAACTTCTCTTTTAATGCTCTAAACTCTAATTCTAGCATCTAGACAAGCCTATAAATCATAAAAATAAAAAGCAAATCTGGATATTGTAATCTGAAACCATTTGACAAGGTGCATTGCTAGGTGAATTAAAGTATGATAGCTCAAGATCAAATCATTTCCTTTTGCTAATGTTGGCTGCATTGTACAGCCTGAGGTTTGCACCCCCCATGCAGACCTTTCACTAGATACACAATGCTCTGTTACTGACACTTCTAATTGCAGTGTAGTGGGCAGGATGCTGCATTTCAACCTGTCTCCCCTCCATTCACTTGTCAAGAAATATAATGAGTGAGAAGAGAGAGAGAAAGGGCTCTATTTATTGATGGGAGTAAAGCCCGATCTGGCGAAAACGATTCACCCTACCTATAAGGTGCTTACCGCCTTCAATACTATTGCCAGAGGTAACGCCTGCCGGGTTTTCTATTCCAGTTATTTTACTATTTGTCTTTTTATTAGTGGGTCTGAAAGCCCAGTGATGCCCATATCCGCTAAGACTGGCCCGCAGAGTTAAGTTTAGCACTCCTCACCACTGCCACGAGGTACCACCCTGACAATATTTTATTGATAAATTTCAGTGATAAGTGCTTTTCAGCCTCAATGACATGGCAGACAATCCGCCTGTTCACCGCATATTGATAAATAGGCTCCGCAAGAGAAAGGAAAGAGATGACAGTCAGAGAAAAGAGAGAACATAGAGAGAACTTCAAGATTACAGAGAGAAGGCAGAGAGAAAATACAATAGAGAGAAAGAAAGAGAAGGTAGATGACAGACAGAGAGAAAAGAGAGAACAAAAAGACAGAGAGAATCTAGAGATTATGGACAGAAGGGAGAGTATATACAAGAGAGGGAAAAATAAAAGTTGACAGAGACAAACAGAAGATAGAGAACAGTGATGACAGAAAGAAAAAAGAGATATGAAGAATGAAGAATGTAGCTCTATTGAGGCTGATCTGAGTGAATAAACATTGTCTGATTGTACAGCACTGTGGAATATGTTGGTGCTATATAAATAAGGGATAACATTAATGATGATTGTGGAAGGTGTTATAATATACAACACGGTAATCTATGCCTGTGGTGGAGACAGAGAAGATGTGCACAAAGCTGAGCTTTTGCAGAAAATACTTTAAATTGATTTGTTCCAACAGTACATTTTTAAGCACCATGTCTGCGTGATCCTTGGGAATCCACCTCTTCCAAACAGGACACGTAATTCAAGAACAAAGGTTTCTTATCTTCTTACAATGTGGTACTATGATGATTGGTTTTATCACTATTTGAGTTTCAAAGGTAGTTAAATGATTTATATTGCTAAATGATCATGACCTTGTTTAGCCAAAAGCAACAGCTCCCCAGTCATTCTGCCTGTCACGGGCACTAGGAGTCTTTACCCAGGGATCACCAGGTGATAGGCTTACCAGAGCAGTATAGGTGGTATTATGGTACTCTGGTAGCAGGGTGATCACGGAACAGGAAATAGCAGATGATGAGATGCTCAGGAAAGTCTATGACTAGCAGCACTGGCAATATGGAGGTAGTAATACACGAGGAACTGTATGGACAAAGGACACGTGAAGGTAGTCAGTGGTCTGCGGTAGCAAGTTGTACCACTGCTATAGTGAGGAGGAATGTCCAACAGAAACGAGGAGGTGATGAGAGTCAGCGGTCTGCGGATAGCAAGTTGTACCACTGCTATGTGAGAGGATACTGGAACGGGTGAAACTGTAAACAGGAGTCAGTGGTCTGCCACTAGCAAGTTGTACCACTGAATATATATGTGAGGAGGTGCACGGGGAGAGACTGCAACACAATATATACACGGGCACCTTGACTTTGATCCACAGTAATATGCACAATATAAATGTATAAATGACTGAACAACACTGCCAATATAGAAAGTCTCTTGAAGTAATCCAGCATGAGATAACACAGTCAATGATGGCAATAGAGTCAGCAGATAGTACACTCCAGAGGAGAACCAACACAGTCCAGCAAGGTATGCAATACACAGCACAGTCAATGGGAAGTATGCATACCGTGGTTCAGGAGAAGCAGTCAGACAGGAGTGCAGCGATACCTGAAGGGCAGGAGGCCGGCAGGATCCAAAGTCCCTGGATGGGTGAAGCGGTGGTCTAGCAGGTGCAGAGCACAGGTAGGTAGACCAGCAGGGAACACAGGAAGGCGTGGAGAGCGGATCAGCAGTAGATGGATGAGTAGCGCTGAGAAGTAACAGCAGCGGGTCTCTGCGGGAACACGGAGGTAGCCAATAGCAACCAGCAGGTGCAGTAACGATGGGACACCGGAGCAGAGTTGAACTGGAACAGTTGGTCACGGAGAGTAGCGGGTAGCAATAGTGGCAGCAGACTCAAGGAAACACGGGAGAGTAGACAAGAGCTGAAGACTGAAGCGCACAGGGGCAGCGGATAGGAATCAGCCAAACAGTCACGATGAAACACAGACGGGTTGCAGGTTGAAGACTGTAGTGCACGGAGGCAGCGGATAGGAATCAGCTAGCAGTCACGACGATGAAACACAGACGGGTTGCAGGTTGAAGACTGTAGTGCACGGAGGCAGCGGATAGGAATCAGCCAAACAGTCACGATGATGAAACACAGACGAGTTGCAGGTTGAAGCCTGTAGTGCACGGAGGCAGCGGATAGGAATCAGCTGGCAGTCACAATCATGAACAGGTGAGTGGATGTGAATGAAAGACTGTAGTGCACGGAGGCAGCGGATAGGCATCAGCTAACAGTCCTAATGATGCATGGTAGAGTTGAAGTGATTAGAAGACTGTAGTGCACGGAGGCAGCGGATAGGAATCAGCTCACAGTCACGATGAAACAGTAGATGGTAGAAGTGGTATGGGAACCACAGTAGTAGAAGTGGTTTGGAAACCACAGAGGTAGAAGTGGTTTGGAAACCACAGGAATCAGCTGGGCTGAATAAACGAGGAAACACAGGAACACCTTCAGAGACTCATGGGGAATGAGACTCCAAGATCAGGCAATGTGGTGATGACCACAGGTGCTTAATATAGGGAGGTTGCCTGATCTGCCAATTAAGTTAAAGGAACATACACTGGAGGTATAGCAAGGGCTGCGCATGCGCAGTCCCTCAGGATGGAGGACGGCCACGGTTCCTAAATGTCCGGGAAGAAGCACTCACAGTCCGGTGAGTGACAGTACCCCCCCTTTTAAAGGTGGGCACAGAACGCCTGGAACCGGGCTTGTCCGGATTTTTAGAATAAAACTTCTTCAGAAGGGCAGGAGCATTAAGATCTTCAGCTTTGATCCATGAACGCTCTTCAGGACCAAAGCCCTTCCAATGAACGAGGAAACGGAGGACTCCTCGCGAAATTTTTGCATCCAATACCTCAGTAATCTCGAAATCCTCCTCCTGATGAACTTGAACTGGCTGCGGTGCTGAGGGAGGAGTCGAGAAACGGTTGATGATGAGAGGTTTGAGCAAGGACACATGGAAGGCATTGGAAATCCGAAGATTCTTAGGAAGAAGAAGTTTAACACATACTGGATTGATAACTTGAATGATCCTATATGGACCAATAAAACGAGGGGCGAATTTCATAGATGGAACCTTCAAACGAATATTTTTGGTAGATAACCAGACACGATCTCCAATTTTTAGTGGTGGAATAGCCCGCCTCTTCTTATCTGCGAAAGACTTATATTTATTAGATGTCTTCTTTAAACAGGTTTTGACCTGAGACCAGATATTTTTGAAGGTTTGACAAGCAGTCTCCACAGCAGGAACTTGGGTGGGCGGGAGGGCAGGAAATTCCGGAAAAGACGGATGGTGACCGTAGACCACAAAGAATGGAGTTTTGGATGATGACTCATGGTACATGTTGTTATGGGCGAATTCAGCCCAAGGGAGCAATTCTACCCAGTTGTCTTGGTTGGCTGAAGAGAACATCCTAATAAAAGTCTCAAGATCTTGATTGACTCGTTCCGTTTGTCCGTTAGATTGCGGATGGTAAGACGATGAGAGTGCTAATCGTATGCCCAAGGTTTTACAAAGGGCCCGCCAGAATCTGGAAACGAATTGTACTCCTCTATCCGACACAATCTCAGACGGACATCCATGGATGCGGAAGATTTCTTTAATGAAATGTTCAGCCAGAGTAGACGAGGAAGGTAAACCGGACAGAGGGACGAAATGGGCCATCTTCGAAAATCTGTCTACCACTACCCAAATAGTATTGTGATTCTTACTTGGTGGCAAATCAGTAACGAAATCCATACTAATATGGGTCCAAGGCTTGGACGGAATGGGTAGTGGTCGCAGCAACCCTGCTGGAGTTCTGCGGGAGGATTTGAACTGAGAACATAAATCACAGGAAGCAATAAACTCTTTGACGTCTCTCCTCATTGAAGGCCACCAGTAACTACGAGAGAGAATCTCAAAGGTCTTGTGTTCACCGGCGTGTCCAGAAAAACGAGAGGCATGGAACCACGAAAGGATTTTCCTCCTCAGAGTAGGAGGCACAAGGGTCTTCCCAAATGGTAGCATTTTGGTGGATGAAGCAGCCAGAGAAATACATTTGGGGTCTAGAATAGCATGGTTGGGAACCTCTTCTACATCAGAGGACGTCACAAAAGCTCGAGATAGAGCGTCAGCTTTCTTGTTCTTAGCGGCTGGTTTGAAGGTTATAATTAATTCAAAACGGGAAAAGAAAAGAGACCATCTTGCTTGACGAGGGTTCAAGCATTGAGCAGATTGCAAATATGACAAGTTCTTATGATCCGTGAAGATCGTCACCGGATGGCGAGCTCCTTCCAACAAGTATCTCCATTCCTCTAATGCAGCTTTGATGGCCAGCAACTCCTTGTCCCCGATAGTATAATTTTTTTCTGCGGGCAGAAGACCCCGAGAGTAGAAGGCACAAGGATGTAATTTTTGTTGCTCCGAGCGTTGGGAGAGAATAGCTCCTAAGCCCACATTAGAGGCATCTACTTCTAGGAAGAAGGGGAGTGTCACATCAGGCTGTCGCAGAATGGGAGCAGACGAGAAGGCCTCTTTGAGGATTTGAAAGGCTTGGAGAGCCTCAGATGACCATTGCTTAGTATTAGCCCCTTTCCGAGTTAGGGCCACAATGGGAGATGCAATGGATGAAAAGTCTTGAATGAAGCGTCTATAGTAATTGGCAAAACCTAAGAAACGCTGGATGGCACGAAGAGTAGTTGGCTGAGGCCAATGTAGTACAGCATTTACTTTGTCTGGATCCATCTTCAGGCCAACTCCGGAAACTATATACCCCAAGAATGGAATCTGGGGTAACTCGAATGAACATTTTTCCAATTTACAGAACAACGAGTTTTTCCGTAGTCTGGAGAGGACCTCTGCCACATGTTGGTGATGAGAAGGCAGGTCCTGTGAGAAGATCAATATGTCGTCTAGGTAGACAACGACACATACATATAATAAGTCCCGAAAGATCTCATTGATGAAACCCTGGAAAACAGCGGGGGCATTACACAGCCCGAAGGGCATTACTAAATATTCGTAATGCCCATCTCTGGTGTTAAACGCGGTCTTCCATTCGTCACCGGAACGGATTCTAATTAAATTGTAAGCACCACGAAGATCCAACTTAGTAAATATCCGAGCTCCCTTGATGCGATCAAATAGCTCAGTGATCAGCGGAATGGGATACCGATTCTTGATAGTAATGGCGTTGAGTCCACGAAAATCTATACAAGGGCGTAATGATCCATCCTTCTTTTTGACGAAGAAGAACCCAGCTCCAGCGGGAGAGGTGGAAGGTCGAATGAACCCACGCTGGAGATTCTCCTGTATGTACTCAGATGTGGCTTGAGTTTCAGGTAACGAGAGAGGATAGACCCGACCCCTGGGAGGAGTCTTGCCAGGTAGAAGGTCGATTGGACAATCCCAAGAACGATGAGGAGGAAGACGTTCAGACTGAGCTTTATCAAACACATCGGCAAATGAAGCATACTGAGGAGGGAGTCCCGGGGAGGAAGATGAGATGGAAGATCGCTGTACTTTAAGAGGAATAACTTGAGAGAGACAACGATGGTGACATTCAGACCCCCAAGACGTAACTTGAGGGGTGCGCCAGTCAATCTGGGGAGAGTGACACTGAAGCCATGGAAGGCCTAAGACAATCGGACTTGTCGTAACTGGAAGAATTAAAAACGAAATTTCTTCATGGTGTAGTACACCAATCTGAAGGGTTACTGGAGACGTACTCTGGGTGATGAGACCATTGATGAGGCGTGATCCATCTATAGCCGTCACAGTAATGGGTGTTTTTAAAGTGATCACTGGTAGGGACCATTGATTCACTAGTGATTTAGAAATGAAATTTCCTGCTGCTCCGGAATCAATCAATGCCTGTGACTCAAAGGATTTGGTAGCAAAGGAAATCGTAACATCAAAAGCGCAGACTTTAGATTTCATAGACAATGGAGAGGACTCCAGGGACCCTAACTTCACCTCTCCAGAACTAGTTAGGGCCTGGCATTTCCCGATCTCTTAGGGCAAGAGCTGAGCATATGCGTGGAATCAGCACAATAGATACAGAGTCTATTCTTTACTCTTCGTTTCCTTTCCTCTGAAGATAATTTGGAACGTCCTATCTCCATGGGAATCACAGAGGATGGAGCTGGACGAAATTGAGGGTTTAAACGAAGAGGTGCTTTGACAGCTGTTGTTTTCTCAGACTCTCTTTCACGAAATCTCATATCTACACGATGGCAAAGAGAGATCAAATCTTCTAGTGACGAAGGAAGCTCTTGGGTAGTCAGTGCATCTTTAATTTTATCGGAGAGCCCCTGCCAGAAGGCGGCAACTAATGCTTCAGTGTTCCACTGAAGTTCAGAGGCTAAGATCCTAAATTGAATGACATACTGTCCTACTGTATGGGAGCCTTGTCGCAAACGAAGAATGCTGGAAGCAGCGGAGGTCACACGACCTGGTTCATCGAACACACTTCGGAACGTGGAAATGAATTTGGCACTATCTTGTAGAATTGGATCATTTCTTTCCCACAGGGGGGAGGCCCAAGCCAGGGCTTGTCCCGAAAACAATGAGATAAGATAGGCCACTCTGGAACGATGGGTAGAAAAATTTTGAGGTTGGAGTTCAAAATGGACTGAACATTGGTTAAGGAAACCTCTACAAGTTTTGGGGTCCCCGTCATATTTTGACGGAGTAGGCAGGTGAAGCGTAGGAGCTGTAGACACCTGGGATGGCACTGGGGAAACGGAGGAAAGCACAGGAGCTTCAATATTAGCTGTAACAGTCTGTCCAGATGTTCCTTGGGAGGTTAATGATTGGTAACATTGAAGTAACAGCTGTTGGCGAGCATCCTGTTGCTCCACACGGCTGACCAGATGCTGCAGCATCTCTTTAGCGGTAGGTTCCGTATCTGGGTCTGTCATGGCCTGATCTTACTGTCACGGGCACTAGGAGTCTTTACCCAGGGATCACCAGGTGATAGGCTTACCAGAGCAGTATAGGTGGTATTATGGTACTCTGGTAGCAGGGTGATCACGGAACAGGAAATAGCAGATGATGAGATGCTCAGGAAAGTCTATGACTAGCAGCACTGGCAATATGGAGGTAGTAATACACGAGGAACTGTATGGACAAAGGACACGTGAAGGTAGTCAGTGGTCTGCGGTAGCAAGTTGTACCACTGCTATAGTGAGGAGGAATGTCCAACAGAAACGAGGAGGTGATGAGAGTCAGCGGTCTGCGGATAGCAAGTTGTACCACTGCTATGTGAGAGGATACTGGAACGGGTGAAACTGTAAACAGGAGTCAGTGGTCTGCCACTAGCAAGTTGTACCACTGAATATATATGTGAGGAGGTGCACGGGGAGAGACGGCAACACAATATATACACGGGCACCTTGACTTTGATCCACAGTAATATGCACAATATAAATGTATAAATGACTGAACAACACTGCCAATATAGAAAGTCTCTTGAAGTAATCCAGCATGAGATAACACAGTCAATGATGGCAATAGAGTCAGCAGATAGTACACTCCAGAGGAGAACCAACACAGTCCAGCAAGGTATGCAATACACAGCACAGTCAATGGGAAGTATGCATACCGTGGTTCAGGAGAAGCAGTCAGACAGGAGTGCAGCGATACCTGAAGGGCAGGAGGCCGGCAGGATCCAAAGTCCCTGGATGGGTGAAGCGGTGGTCTAGCAGGTGCAGAGCACAGGTAGGTAGACCAGCAGGGAACACAGGAAGGCGTGGAGAGCGGATCAGCAGTAGATGGATGAGTAGCGCTGAGAAGTAACAGCAGCGGGTCTCTGCGGGAACACGGAGGTAGCCAATAGCAACCAGCAGGTGCAGTAACGATGGGACACCGGAGCAGAGTTGAACTGGAACAGTTGGTCACGGAGAGTAGCGGGTAGCAATAGTGGCAGCAGACTCAAGGAAACACGGGAGAGTAGACAAGAGCTGAAGACTGAAGCGCACAGGGGCAGCGGATAGGAATCAGCCAAACAGTCACGATGAAACACAGACGGGTTGCAGGTTGAAGACTGTAGTGCACGGAGGCAGCGGATAGGAATCAGCTAGCAGTCACGACGATGAAACACAGACGGGTTGCAGGTTGAAGACTGTAGTGCACGGAGGCAGCGGATAGGAATCAGCCAAACAGTCACGATGATGAAACACAGACGAGTTGCAGGTTGAAGCCTGTAGTGCACGGAGGCAGCGGATAGGAATCAGCTGGCAGTCACAATCATGAACAGGTGAGTGGATGTGAATGAAAGACTGTAGTGCACGGAGGCAGCGGATAGGCATCAGCTAACAGTCCTAATGATGCATGGTAGAGTTGAAGTGATTAGAAGACTGTAGTGCACGGAGGCAGCGGATAGGAATCAGCTCACAGTCACGATGAAACAGTAGATGGTAGAAGTGGTATGGGAACCACAGTAGTAGAAGTGGTTTGGAAACCACAGAGGTAGAAGTGGTTTGGAAACCACAGGAATCAGCTGGGCTGAATAAACGAGGAAACACAGGAACACCTTCAGAGACTCATGGGGAATGAGACTCCAAGATCAGGCAATGTGGTGATGACCACAGGTGCTTAATATAGGGAGGTTGCCTGATCTGCCAATTAAGTTAAAGGAACATACACTGGAGGTATAGCAAGGGCTGCGCATGCGCAGTCCCTCAGGATGGAGGACGGCCACGGTTCCTAAATGTCCGGGAAGAAGCACTCACAGTCCGGTGAGTGACACTGCCATTATTCACTTCACACATCTGCCAATGTGTGGCCCTAAGCAATCATGGGGTTTGGGGGATACAGCTTAGGAATAGCAATGAAGCT
This sequence comes from Mixophyes fleayi, assembly GCF_038048845.1. Classification (NCBI taxonomy): domain Eukaryota; kingdom Metazoa; phylum Chordata; class Amphibia; order Anura; family Limnodynastidae; genus Mixophyes; species Mixophyes fleayi. Next base: position 96,224,733 of record NC_134412.1, on the reverse strand, counting down.
TCATCTCCCTTATATAAACACAGAGCCGGATTCATGTTCCGACATAAGACTCTGTACCGTATCTTGTGTGACAAAGCTCTATGTATGCCCAGAAATGGATCTTACACCAATGAACGTAATTGCCAGCAATTCATGTCTGAACGCAAATGACACTTACTACTGTCTCTGACTTGAGAGACGGAATAGGGGAGGGAAGGAGGGAACTAACGTAGGAAGAAGAAGAAGCAGGAAGAAGAAAAAGAAGCAGCAGTAAGAAGAAAAAGAAGCAGTAAGAAGAAAAAGAAGTAGCAGGAAGAAAGAGCAGAAGAAGCACAAGAAGAAGAAGAAGAGCAAGTAGGAAGAAGAAAAAGAATCAGCAGGAAGAAAAAGAAGCAGTAGGAAGAAGAAAAAGAAGCAGTAAGAAGAAAAAGAAGCAGTAAGAAGAAAAAGAAGTAGCAGGAAGAAAGAGCAGAAGAAGAAGCACAAGAAGAAGAAGACGAAGTAGTAAGAAGAAAAAGAAGCAGATGGAAGAAGGCGCAGGAAGTAGAAGCAGGAAGATACAGCAAAAAGCGGCAGAGAAAAGAAGATAAGCACCACCTCTGGGTCTCTCTCCCCCCCCATCCACCCTTCCAGTCGGGGTCCCTCAGTGCTCTGTTCTGGGACCCTTACTCTTCTCTCTATACACCTCCTCCCTGGGTGAACTCATCAGCTCTTTCGGCTTCAGCTACCACCTTTACGCTGATGACACTCAACTATACCTCTCTTCTCCTGATCTCTCTCCCTCCCTCCTCTCTAGGGTGTCCGCCTGCCTCTCTGCAATCTCCTCCTGGATGTCCTCTCGATTCCTCAAACTTAACCTTGCCAAAACTGAGCTCATAGTTTTTCCTCCCTCTCATACCTCATCCCCTTCTGACCTCTCCATCACTGTCGACAACACCTCTATCTCCCCTGTCCCCCAACTTCGCTGCCTTGGCGTCATCCTCGACTCCTCTCTCTCCTTTGGCCCCCACATCCTCTCTCTTGCTAAATCCTGCCGCTTCCAGCTGCTTAACATCGCTCGCATCCGGCCCTTCCTCTCCCAAGATGCCACCAAATGCCTTATCCACTCTCTGATCATCTCCCGCCTGGACTACTGCAACCTTTTCCTCACTGGCCTCCCCCACTCTCATCTCGAACCCCTTCGATCTGTTCCTAACGCTGCCGCTAGGCTTATTTTCCTTTCTCGCCGCTCCTCTTCTGTCTCCCCCCTCTACCTAGCCCTTCACTGGCTCCCATTCCCCTTCAGAATCCTCTTTAAGCTCCTCACACTCACCTACAAGGCCCTCGCCAACTCCACTGCGCCCTACATCTCCACCCTCCTCTCTATTCATGCTCCATCCCGCCCTCTCCGTTCTGTCTCTGACCGTTGCCTCTCTTCCCCCTTATAACCTCCTCCCACGCACGTATCCAAGACTTTGCCCGCGCTGCCCCTCCACTGGAACAAGCTCCCTCCCTCCATCAGAACGTCCCCTAATCTGTCCAGTTTCAAACGGGCCCTAAAAACCCACCTTTTTCTTAAAGTCTTTCTGTCTCCTACTTAACTTCCTACCTTATCTTCTGCCTCCGTCCCCCTACTCTCCCACTCTCCCCTGCGTCTCTCTGTCTGTCCACCCCTCCCTTAGATTGTACGCTCCTCTGTGCAGGGCCATCTCTCCTCCTGTTTCCACCACTTCTAACTCTGCTCTCCAGCTACTTAGCCCTCCTCCTCGAGGGTGCTCCACCCCATGTCCACTCTCGCTCCCTCCTCCCCCTTGGGGGTCTCCCTGTCTTCCGCACCCTCCTTCTTGGGCCCCGTCATTTGCGGATCCTCCCTCCCCCTTCCCCGCCCTCTCTAGCTGTGCTTTGAACTTACTGAGTTGCTGTGCTGTCTCCCATTGTATTGTAATTTGTTTGTCTCTGTACGGCGCTGCGGACGCCTTGTGGCGCCTTATAAATAAAAATTAATAATAATAATAATAATAAGCACAAATGTAATTAAATTACTGCTGGGGCTGGTGGGAAAAGGGGGCTGAAGAGAACAGGAGGGAGGGCTGGAGAGAAGAGCGTGGAGAGGGGGTGTGTAGAGAACAGAAGGAAGTTCAGGGGGCCGTGGATTGGAGAGAAGGTGGGATTTTCTTTGGAGTACATAAATATATGTTACATAAATACTATAAAAACATAAGTAATTAATTATGAAAAATAAATCAGCAATATATTCATTAGCAATAATAATCTCTATTAAATGTGGGGAAAGTTGAAAGCCATAATTTGAATTTGGGGATGGAGGCGGAAATAGAGCTCTGTATTAAATGCAAATGCTAATAATTTAATGTTGTACCCGATGACAGGTGAAATAGGTGTCTTAATTAAGTGTGAAAGTTATTAAATTTATGCTAAGGTTGGGTGAGAATTAGGTCTGTTTATTAAACAGGAATGTTATTTATTTAATATTGGGGGAGGTTAGGGGTAAGGAAACTTATTTATTAAATGTAAACACCATTAATGTCGGGCTGGTTAGGGGTAAAGATGACTAATTATAAAATGTGTGCTATTAATTTAATTTAATGTCAGGGCTATGTAGGGGAAATAGGCATATTTATTAAATGTGAACGTTATTAATAAAATTCTGGGGTTGATAGGGTGGAAGGAGGGCTGTTTAATAAACAAGAAAATATACTGATTTAATGTGCAGCTGATGGGGGGGGCTATATTGTTCACTCACTGCTCTGCTTTCTAGGAGGTGACTAGTAACTATCTGTTAACAAACAAGGCCCCAACATTCCAGGAACAAGCCAGGCAGCAACTGAGCTTAAGACACCAGCACCAGGTCTTCCTGCTAGAATAGGTAGGAGAGCGCAGCACCGTGTTGGAGACAGCTCTGCTATTGTGAAGGTCTAGGCACTTCCCTTCCAGCGGTGCAATGCTGCTGAGAGACTTATTTTCCTCAGGGCACAAAATTGTCTACAACTAAGTTATACTATAAAATAATGCATTATATGTACAGTATGCGTTTAAAGCAACTTTCTTTATGTAATTAATGTAAAAAACTAATACAATATTATATTTGAAAACTAATATTTATATAAATGATTATACTGATAACAGCTGTAATTTAATTTCATGATCAAATAAATGTTTTGTGCGTTTTGATGTGACCAAGTGAAGAGACACTTGTGCGTATACCGCAATCTGTTCTGTGTGTCTACGTTACGGTAAGTAATGTTTAGGCAGAGCCCACTTGCACCCAGATTCCAATGGAAACGTATTTTGAGATACGCTTTGATTTGAGTACGGCTACGCTCTTTTTTAAAACTACAACTTATGTTCAATTTGTGCTCGGACTTGAATCAGGCCCAAAATGTGCAGAATATTTATATCTAATATGTGTTACTGCAATTGGCATCATCAATTTCTCCACATACAGAACCACACGTTAGCAGAACGCAGGCATTGCACATTTACCTACACACCCTGAAGCTGAGCTCTCAGAATCAATACATCCTAAAAGGTTAGACAGGTACAGAGAAATGATTCTGTGTATAGTGAAGCCCATTACCAGAATAGGTTCCCCTTACACGTCAGTGTAGGAAAACAGAATATTATGGACAGCTGAAGAAGAGAACGTGTGAAAGCCAGTAACTTGTAGCTGGGGATGAGGCAAGTTTATCACTACAGTGACGTCAGGTCTACTCAGCATGTAAGGGGAAGTTGCCTTTGGCTGTTTCTTACTTTCTGGTAGGGCTTTCACAACTGACAGTGAAGTAAAAATATATTAATGATAAGAAAAAAGTAAGGTTCTTGTTACTGCAGGGCAGAAGACGCTCAGCTGTACACCCCTTCATCTGCTAAAAGCATTTAAACTTCACAGAGGCTGAAGGATCATCTTGCAGAGACGCAAGCTGTTGGAAGGCAGGTCTGCTACAAAGGATTAAAAATAGTGCATGCAGGGGATATTTACCACCAGACTCACAGATGGATTAAAGCAACATGGCCACATATTTGTGCAAAAAGATGTCATATAATCATTATCAATGCCAACATACTGTACAATTCTATCTGATAATCTCCTGATTTATAGTGCGGAGGAAAAAGAAAGTTTTATGACATAACTGCGGTAAAATGTTTAAAATGGCAAATGAGATCGTATCACAATTTTATTATTATTATTAATTTTTATTTATAGGGCGCCACTAGGTATCCGTAGCGCCGTACAGGGACAAACAAAATTACAATACAAAGGTGAGACAGCACAATACAGTAAACAAAATGCACAGTAACTCAGTGAGCTCAAAGCCCAGCTAGAGGGGTGGGGGAGGGGAGAGGGGAAGGTCCCGCATACGGCGGAGCCCAAGAGGGAGGGCACGGATGGCAGGGAAACCCCCAGAGTGGAGAGGAGGGAGCAAGAGGGAACGGGGAGAAGAACGTCCTAGAGGAGGAGGGCAAGGTAGCTGGAGAGCAGAGTTAAAAGTGGTGAAGACAGGAGGAGAGATGACCCTGCTCAAAGGAGCGTACAATCTAAGGGGTGGGGTAGACAGACAGAGAGACACGAGGGAGAGAAGGAGGATAAGGGAAGGGGAATGAAGGGAAGAGGCAAAAGATCAGGTAGGAAGTTAAGTGGGAGACTGGAAGGCTTTAAGAAAAAGGTGGGTTTTTAGAGCCCGTTAGAAACTGGACAGATATAACACAATAAGATACAAACATTATAAGTAAGATGGCTCTTTTTTTAAAGCCTGCTGCAAATAGCACAGAGAAGCTGTCATTTACGGCAACCAATCAAATGAAGCTTTTTTTCAGGGGGGGGGGGGGGTTCTCATGGCAGTGATGAGGGCTTAGCCTGGTATCTCCTCAGCAGTAGTGAGGGGTTAGTATGGTGTCACAAAATATTTTGAGAGAGGTGCAAGATTTCGGCCACTGAACTTACCACCTTAAAACTATATTTAGTGACTTTGTTAACTCTCAATAAGTAAGCAAAGGAAGACCAGGGGGTGTCGGACAAACCAGTTGATATTGAAGACAGAACGAGTCTGTTTGCTAGAAGGAGACCCTTGCGCCCGTCACAGAGGCCTTGAGACAAGTGTGATTCACCTACTGCTGGGGTGTCCTCTCATCTGTTGGTGTAAAAGAACAGAAGGGAGGTTGAAAGCTGTCATGGACTAGAACATTTTGCTAGGCCCATGGTCCAAAAACGGCTCCACATCCACCCCCACTAGCTAGGGGCGAGTTGTCTAAGATGTAGAACAATGGGTGAGGGGCTGGTCGCATACCTGGGTCTTTGGTGTCTCACAATGAAGCTTCCTTTTGATCGTAATCTGTCTTCCCGCGTCCTACCTTAACTGAGGCTTGTTATAATGCCTATTATACCTCATGCAATAATGTAAAGTTATGTTTCTATGTTTTCTTAAATGTTTTTGTTACTTTTCCCAACTTGCTCTGCAATATAAAGAAGCAATATTGATTGCAATTTTAATTGTAATATTTTAAATATGGATTTCTTTGCTAAATGACTTGTAGGTGTAGCAATGGACACCGCTGTGGTGCCCAGTTTGGTAACTTTGTTGCTAGGATACTGGGAGAACGATTGTATTTGGACCAATAATCCCTTCAGCTCTTCCTTGTTTTATTGGATTTGACCAATTTATATTCCTTTATGGTCTAGTAGAAAAATAATAATTACAAACTAGTATTTACCCATACTGCTACTAGATAATCTATTATTTTACTGACCTTTGTATCAATATTTATGTGTGTAAAAATAAGACTTTGTACTAGTACATATTTCACACAAGTAGACGCTCTTACATACCCATTGACAATTGACAGTGCACACTGAAATAGATGGCTTAAGGATATATTTAAAAGTCAGATCCTTAGAATTAAACATATCTGTATGAAGCAAGAAACCTATGAAAAAGAAGAACATTTATTATTTTAAATATTTTGTTAATAAAAAAATAACTTTAAGGTAAGTCCATAACCTGCAATTCTACATATTTTATCTACCTGCTGCAGTGTTCCCCCAGCATCTATTTCCCGGGTGCTCCACCCGGCTGGTTTTACTTGCCACCCGGCTCTTGGAGCCCAACAGAGTCCTATTATAATAGAATAGACCAGTGGTTCCCAAACTTTTGCAGTTCGCTGCACCCTTAGAGTCTCCATTATTTTTTCAAAGCACCCCTCCAAAATAATTAACTAGCAGTCCCGTTTTATAAGTAGTTTGGTCAAAAAACGAAGTAAGTATTTAGGTCAGGACAGAAATACTTATTTAGTTGTATGCAAAGATACACATAAATCCAAGAGACAATTATTTATATATATATGTTTTTCAATTATATTTCTGTCAAAGAATAATTTACAGCTAACTCATTTTGTGCCACCTTCATCCACACTCTCTGTGCCCCCTCTGCATCTACACTCTGTGCCCCCTCTGCATCCACACACTCTGTGCCCCCTCTGCATCCACACACTCTGTGCCCCCTCTGCATCCACACACTCTGTGCCCCCTCTGCATTCACACTCTCTGTGCCCCCTCTGCATCCACACTCTCTGTGCCCCCTCTGCATCCACACACTCTGTGCCCCCTCTGCATCCACACTCTCTGTGCCCCCTCTGCATCCACACACTCTGTGCCCCCTCTGCATCCACACTCTCTGTGCCCCCTCTGCATCCACACACTCTGTGCCCCCTCTGCATCCACACTCTCTGTGCCCCCTCTGCATCCACACACTCTGTGCCCCCTCTGCATCCACACTCTCTGTGCCCCCTCTGCATCCACACACTCTGTGCCCCCTCTGCATCCACACTCTCTGTGCCCCCGCTGCATCCACACACTCTGTGCCCCCTCTGCATCCACACTCTCTGTGCCCCCGCTGCATCCACACACTCTGTGCCCCCTCTGCATCCACACACTCTGTGCCCCCTCTGCATCCACACACTCTGTGCCCCCTCTGCATCCATACACTCTGTGCCCCCTCTGCATTCACACTCTCTGTGCCCCCTCTGCATCCACACTCTCTGTGCCCCCTCTGCATCCACACTCTCTGTGCCCCCTCTGCATCCACACTCTCTGTTCCCCCTCTGCATCCACACTCTCTGTGCCCCCTCTGCATCCACACACTCTGTGCCCCCTCTGCATCCACACACTCTGTGCCCCCTCTGCATCCACACACTCTGCCCTCTGCATCCGCACTCTGCCCTCTGCCCCCTTGCTCTGCCCCCTCTGCATCCACACACTCTGTGCCCCCTCTGCATCCACACACTCTGTGCCCCCTCTGCATCCACACACTCTGTGCCCCCTCTGCATCCACACACTCTGTGCCCCCTCTGCATCCACACACTCTGCCCTCTGCCCCCTTGCTCTGCCCCCTCTGCATCCACACACTCTGTGCCCCCTCCTTCATACTTTTGACCCTCTATTGCTGTTTCCTATCACTATTCCACTCCGTTTCTTTACTCACCATACTTGACCTTCTTTCTTCTATTTCTTCTGTCTTTTCTTCTTTCTTCTTATCAATTTGGCGGTGCCCGGGACCCAGCATCCTCTCTTCTGTCACTTGTCACTGAATGTTGGGCGTGATGACACCACGCCCGACATTCAATGAGAAGCGAGGAGGTAGGAGGATGCTGGGTCCCGGGTGGAGTTGGATTAGTACGTTTTTTGTTTTTGGGGGGGAGGGGGGGTTGTTTATTCCTCCCCTGGCTACGGCACCCCTGTGACAGGGCTGCGGCACCACTGGGAGCCACAGCACACACTTTGGGAACCTAGGGAATAGACCATTGTTTCTCCTATTATAACAGGCACTATGTGAGCACTACAGCCAGCAGTGTGTGTTAGACCACTGACCACCAGTCTGACCAGTCCTGGCAGGTGTGGGCTATAACCTCCAACATTTTTCATTATTATTGCAAAGTATTACACTGCCCCCACCCTGCTGCTTCTTAATGCCCAGTTGTCAAAATTTTCTGTGGAAAATAGTGTACTGTATTGTACGTGTGGTCTTGAAAACTGTATACTGGGAAGTCAATTCATACTTTTTGAACACTAATACAACATGAAAAGGAAAAGCACCACAAGTTTTATATAGACAATTTATTGAACCCTACATATCTAAAATAGCATGGTAAGAAAGTGTCATTAGGACCCAGTGGGTGGTGATCTCCTTAAACATTTAAGATAAAGATAAACTTAGGATTTACAGTATGATACCAACTGGCTGTAACATAGTTTATGACAGTAATGTATTTTTAGAGTGGTCATTTTTACTGGTGTAATATGCTATAGTGTTTTTTAAGCTTTCTTTCAATTTTTATATTCATTTTATGTTTGGAGTAAGATTTTTTTCCTAGTAAAATGATTTACTTAATACATTTTATGGATGTGTTGATTGCTGTATTTAATAAATATATGTACTTTACCTTCCCATGCTTTAGATCTAATGTAGTACTTTGTGGTAGCATTGAACTATGTTTAGAATAACTTGATGTTTATTTTATCATTTGTTGCTGTTTTTTAAATGATAACGTATCTTGTTTCTGTGAAATTTCTATTGGTGTTTCAATAATCACTGCCAATTGGATATGTTAATTAGTTAAATTGTGACCTTTCATCCCTGCACCTTCTCTTCGGCTAACACTTGTGTTTTGCAGCCTGAAGAAAAAGGGTCTGTCTCTGAAATACGTTGCTAAAACACATGGGGAATCCAGGTGAACTCTATTATTCTGGCTGGTGAGGGAAAGCCTTTTACTATAGGGTTGCTTGTGTACTTTCATGAAAATATAAGCGCAAATACATTATTATTGTAAAAATTTGAGGTTTCTGTTTTGTTCTTTACTATGAACTTGAGTAAACAAAGATAGTCGCAACAGATCTACCTTGAAGTATCTTTATTTACTCCTGGAATTTTTCCTTCACATTCATTTATAGGGGTGCACTCCCAGAACAACGTACAGTATCATAGAGGAAAGGGAAGAAAAAGGAGTTCTGATACTGGAGGCATTATTATTATTGATAATATTATTATTACTCCGCAGGAGGGGATAGCTTGGGGAGTTATTGGTACATAATATCAGTAGTGCTGAATCTGCTTAAATTGCAACAGACACTGGAATAATAATAAATATTAAAATAAAATGTATTTTTATAGTATAGAGAATATGGGATAACAGCTGTATATAAGAAAGTAGAAGTATAACACACAACAATCAGAAGTTAGGCTGATTAAATTATATTTATATTGACAATTGTTAACTTAACACTGACTGAGCCACAGTGGGACTTACATTGATAAATGCTATTAATGTTGAAGTGTAATCAGATACCATTGGAGCCTCAGGGCTACTGGATGCTACACTTGTGCTATGGATAATCATCATCATTTATTTATATAGCGCCATATTCCGTAGCACTTTACAATTAAGGACAAACATTGTAAACTAATAAACAAACTGGGTAAAACGGACAAAGCGGTTAGAAGGCCCTGCGTGCAAGCTTACAATCTATGGGACAATGGGAGATTGACACATGAGGTTAAGTCTACATTTTGCATTTTGGCCCAGCCAGACTGCAAAGGTAAAAGTGACTCATAAGCTAAATGATCCTGTCACACAACAATGTTGGTCAGGGGGTAGTTGTCTTGTGTGAGACTGAAACGGGTGGTAATAGGTTAATGTAGTGAGGTTAAGAGGGTGGTTGAGGAATATTATAAGCTTGTCTGAAGAGGTGGGTTTTCAGAGAACACTTGAAAGTTTGTAGACCAGAGGAAAGTCTTATTGTGCGAGGGAGAGAATTCCATAGAGTGGGTGCAGCCCGAAAAAAAAAGTCCTGTAACCGAGAATGGGAGGATGTAATGAGGGTGGATGAGAGACGCAGATCTTGTGCAGAACGGAGTTGCCGAGTTGGGAGATATTTTGAGACAAGAGAGGAGATGTATGTTGGTGCAGCTTTGTTGATGGCCTTGTAGGTTAGCAAAAGTAATAATAAAATTACAATTGCAATAATAAACTGAAAATGGTAACAATTGCAAAAAGGGTGTTGTGATCTCTGAGGGTCATAAGTGATCTTAAATTTAGGGCAAATAAACTCATTTCTAACTTTGAGCAAGAAGTGTCCGACAACAAAGTACCATTTTCCATTACAATCCTAGTAAAATCGAACCCTTAAACACCTCAGACTAACACCTGCAGATGTTATAAATACATAGAGGTACATAGAGTAATCTTTATGTCATTCTGAAGCGGAGACGGACTCATATTATGAAGGCCTAGCTGGAATGTTAATATGGATGGAGATTATTACATCATTTGAGACACTTACAACAGGTTTAGGTACATATTCCCATTCAAACTGATGGTCAATATATGCAGTGTATGGAAATTAATCCCATGCTGACCCCATTGACAAGTTACAATAGAACATAAACAAGTATTTGTGAGGGACAATTATTCTCAATAACAATCTCTAATTAAGAGAACAATGAGGACCTAATAGGGGGATCTTCTCTTCTCCCCTTTTTTATCTTTTCACATAAATTCCATATCTTTATCACTAACATTTTATTATTCTATATTTTGCGGCAACAATTATTACTTCACTATATGATTAGAATTTTAATAAGTTGAAACAATAATAAAATTTGTTTGTTTTTTTAAATTGGATAATAGTAATTGTACTGTAGTCTCTGTACTGGTATTAATAATAATACTGCAGTATCAAAAGTCACTTTTTCTTCCTTTTTGTTCATCATTATCCACAAACAACCAGTTAGGCTGTCAATCTCGACACTCCACAGACCGCTCTGATCAAAGTTGTCAATGATTTGATCACTGCTAAAACTAAAGGTGATTACTTTCTTCTAACTCTCCTGGATCTCTCTGCTGTATTTGATACTATTGACCACTCTCTCCTCATACAGACGCTATAAGACACTGTCCTATCCTGGTTCTCATCCTACCTATCTAATCGGTCTTTCAATGTTAGTTTCTTTGGATCCACCTCTGCTTCCTTTATCAGTTGGAGACCACAAGGCTCAGTACTAGGTCCTCTGCTATTCTCTATCTTTACCACCTCTCTTGGAAGACTAATAAGCTCCTTTGAATTTCAATATCATCTCCATGCGGATGATACCCAAATTTATCTATCCTCTCCTGATCTCTCACCATCTGTGTTGTCTCGCGTTACTGACTGTCTTTCTGCCATTTCATCCTGAATGTCATCTTGCCAACTCAAACTCAATCTTTCAAAAACAGAGTTAACAATATTCCCACCCACCAACAGAAGTTACCTGCCTGACATTTCTATTTCTGTAGGCAACATGACCATAAATCTCATCCCGCAAGCTCGCTGAATAGTTGTAATCCTTCCCTCACAACTATCCCCACATCAACCCTATATTTAAATCATGTTGCATACATTTAAAAAACATTTCCAGAATATGCAATATTCATCATCTCCTGCATTGACTATTGCAATTCTCTCCTTACTGAACCTCCTTGAATCAGAATCGCACCCCTACAATCCATTTTGCACGCAGCGGCTTGATTGAATTTCCTTGCAAATCGTTCTTCAGCTGCTGAGCCACTCTGTCAGTCTCTACATTGGTTGCCTGTTTTTTTACCAAATCCAATGTAAAATTCTTCTACTAACATACAAGGCCGTCAACAAAACTACACCAACATGCATCTCCTCACTTGTCTCAAAATATGTCCCAAGTGGACACCTCCGTTCAGCACAAGATCTGTGTCTCTCTTCTACTCTCATCCCTTCCTTCCATTATCAGTTACAGGACTTTTTTCAAGCTGCATCCACTGTATGGAATTCCCTCCCTCGCACAGTAAGACTTTTATCCAGTCTTCAAACCTTCAAGCGTTCTCTGAAAACCCATCTCTCCAGACAAACGTATGATATTCCTCAACCACCCTCTTAATCTCACTAAGATACCTTATTAACAAACTTTGCACAATTCCCACAAGCCAACAACCCTCTGACCACAAACCACCATTGCTGTGTGACTGGATCATATAGCATAAGAATCACTTTTACCTTTGCAATCTGGCTAGATCGAAATGCAATATGCATACTTAACCTCATGTATCAAACTCCCATTGTCCCTTAGATTGCAAGCTTGCGAACAGGGCCTTCTTACCTCTTTTTCTGTATTACCCTATATTGTATATTATTGTGTTTGTCCCCAATTGTAAAGCGCTACAGAATTTGCTGCCACTATATAAATAAATGTTGATGATGATAATCATTTACTGCGCCTTCCAGAATTAACTACTTATAGCCTTCACCAGTGTGATGATGTAATCACTGAGGACTTGGTCCAAGATATTCCCGAGTGATGGAGTAGATGATTTTTGGATAGTATAAAAGAGATACTTATTATTCCAGGTTTATGGTAGTGCTTGACTGATTTTCCTATTGTTAAGGATATACATTTGTAAGTGAGAGAGATATCTATGCAGCTGTGAAATAGTATTGTAAATATTCACATATCTTATTTGGACAACAGAAAACTACAATTATAATGACAAATATAAGAATCTTATTTTACACCAGCAAACTTCCTCACTTCAATCTTAAATAAAACTTTTTAATACAGTAAGAGAAGTTGACTTGGATGTTGCTGTGAGTCTGGTGAGTCATATTTGTATATATGTTTGTAGAATCCGGCTCTTTCATCAGTGCCAGGTGTCCTTTTCTGAGCGCCACCTGCATGGTAAGTGTGTTAGGCACGTGTCATCGTTATCCTGAATCTTTTCTACTTTCAGGATAATGACAAGAATGTAAAGGCCTAACACACATTATATCCCCTAGTACAAAGCCTCCAGCACAGCTGGGCCGGTGATCGCAGGACGTCTGCTAGAGGAGATTAAATGGCTGCATAACTTTCCCTTTATGCCACACTACACCCGGGTATTCTAGATGACACTTATTTATATATTACCGCTATTGTTACACTCCTGTCTGCTTTAATGTATCAAAGTGTGAATTACTTACAGGAATATGTGTGTATGACTTACAGTATATTTAAAAATAACGCATGGAATCAAATTATTTTGTTTGGGCAACATTTTGCATAACTTTCTCCATCTTTACTGTTCATTGTGTGCAAACACTAATTAGCTGATACAGCTGTCTATAACTGAGGCAGCATGACCCGCGACATGCATGAATAGAGCAAGAAATGTCCTACAGTAAGTTCTGGCTGCAGTACAAGCCTCTGGATGTGGGCCCTGCATATACATGCACTGAAGGTCAATTATGAAGCGCACCTCAACAATGACTGCTACACCCAGCACACATCAAGGTGTGATTTACTGTAAAGTAGAGAAGAAATAATTAGGAGATGCGCTTCGCTAAAGTGTAACTGTCATAGTAAAGTCCAACATCCAATCCCCGAGCACCATACCTTTCGTTTCAATATACTTTCAGATAAAATATTGTTTGGCCTTATTTATGGGTCAAATTAACCATGAGTGAGGGACTGCTGGTAGTATATGCCGCTGCTATTGGTTATATGACATTGTTGCTCTTTGCACCAAGAGTTACATCTGTTCTCTTCCTGTCTAGGACAAACCCCGTAAATATATAGGAAAATAATTTGTTAAAAAGAACTGTAAAATAAATAACAAATACAAATAAAGTCATGATATTCACAACAAAACTGAAAATGAGTTTAAAAGAAGGTGATAAAAAGCCTCCATTATTGCTTTGTTCATTTTATAGACTGACGTTTATTCAGGTGACCCTTTTCCTTGTTTACTCCGTATTATAGACTACAAAAATTGAAACATCCTATATGAAGGACACCAAGCATATTTAAAGGCAGGAAATTCAACAGTGGTGTACGAACCGAGGCAGAAAGAGTAGCAGATGCTACTGGGGCCAACAGGGGCCCTATTCTGCCACCCGTTTTTGGTCCCCTCTATGGTGTCCGTGGTTGGCAGGGAGTTTATTAAGCTGATTGCCAAAGGACAAGGCATTTGAAGTCCCAGTATACATACCTGTAAGCAGACAAACTGATGTTTAAAAATGTATTTCTTCTATGAGGAGAAGAGAGTGGTCTGTAGCAGAGTTGGAGCAGGAGGCTGCAAGCGGAGACATCAGTGACTTTGAAAGAGGAGTAATTATTGGGGTGCAGTTGGTCAGAGTTTCAAGACCAAGACAGTCCAACTTTCTAATGTTTCACAAGCGTCTAAGCTGATGTCAGCATGGAACTCTGTCAACTAACTGCAACAGTGGGAGGAAGGCATACTCCAGGATTGGGATATCTGTGCATTAATTCAAGGTGCAAAGCAAAACTCCACAGAGCAGATACCATAGTCAGGTTGTAGTGCATAATGCTTTCCACATAAATCAATGCATGACTGCAAGTTCAGTGGTGCACAGAGCACAGGCAACGGATTACCGAGTAGAGGAATACGGTGATGTAGTTAGATGAAATATCCTTCACCATGTTCTCAGACAAGTGTATGTGTCGCTCTAGCGTAAAGAATTCTATAACATTGATCATCTTTCATCTGTGAAATGTTCTGGAAGTTCCATTTCCTGGCAAGTTTTGGGTGCAGTCATCCCCGTATAAGGTAAGGTCAATGCTCATTGCTACTTAATGGCGATGAGTGGTTGTCTTCACCCCATATTGCAGCATTTCTTCCAGGATGACAATACCCCCATCCACAGTGACATGTGCTCATCCAATGGATTAATGAGCAAGACAATGTTATTCATTTGACCCAATCAAACATTTATGGGACATTCTTGGAATGACACCTGAGACTACGTTGTCCACCACCATCAACTAGAGGCCAGTAGAGTGACTGTCTTGAGGAAGAATGGTGCTTTAACCCTCCTGAACACTTCCACACCTGGGTAGACAATGGAGCATACACAATGTTAAGTCACTTTCTATTGCTTTCCCAAATTCTGTCCACCACCTGTATGACTGTATGTGTTCTTGACTCTGTTCCTTGGAAACAAGTTCTTATGGCAATTACATGTTATTTGAACTTTAATGTTTTTTTGCTTAGGTTGCCAGCAAGTTTTCTGCAACAGCATTTACATTAGAAAATTGAATTTTGTATAACAAATTTAGGAACCACAGCGTATCAGAGACAGTGTGGTTCAAAACATACTGATTGGAAGCAATTTGTACCCCAAGTAACTAAGCTATCCATTACTTCAACTATTCTTTATTACACTACTTTCCAGAAAGTTACATTACAAAACACAAAATATGAGTTTGGCCTTCGAAACAAAACTTACAGTTGATGTTTCACAAAAGCTTTCAGAACAAAACCAGGAAATGAATCCTAAACCACACAAGACAAATTTCTATAAATAACAGTTCCAGTGCGCTGATCTTCACCTTTGTTTAAATAGTGAAAAATAAAATCGGTAAATCAGAAGTATATCAAGAACATCTTCCATAGACTTGCACATCACCTGAAGGACAAAACTCCTGCCTCTGTTACTAGGAGATTATAGGTAGTCACTGCACTACCAGATCAATAATAGTCAGAATATCTCATAAAGAGGAAATGCAAACACACAAGTCACAAAATCTATATTATAACACAAATCTTGAACTTTCTAAGTTGATATATTAATGGTTCTTGTGATCGGTATAGATTCAGATGGCATCTAATGCAACAGGCTCTACCCTACGCCAGCTGTCCTGGCTATCAGCTCTCCAATATCCTTAAAGTAAGTGCAATGTCATCAGAATATGATATAGTCGAGACTCTTTATGGTCAGGTAGGTTCATCCACATTCAGAGCACATGGAGATAAGGAGGAATCCTTGTGGCCCTGCAGTAACTTAGTGCCTGTGGGAACATTACTAGAGGTGTGTGGTATGGTACATTACAATATAAATGATCACCTCTCCACTCCTCTTTACCCATAATCCTCTTTCTCCACTGCTCCCATAGAGGACCTGACTCAAGTTTTTCACTTAGCTGTTTACACTCATGTAATTTCCTATTTAGAAATATTTTAGGGGATGAAAGTTGATATAAAACTCAAAATATATTGTATACTCTTGACTGTTATTTATTTAAATTGATGTATATCTGGTTATTATTTGTCCCCTCGATATTGTCTACATAACACCTATCTATTGGTTAAATTATCTAGTGTAAAGTCCCCCTCTCCTCTTTTATTTCTATTTAGTTGGATGTATTCTTAGATAAATTGATTACTTAAATTTTGAAAAATAATATTTTATTGAGGAATCACCCTTTCATTCAAAACCTTTAACCTTCAAATAAACCAGTAAAGGAGACCCATATCTGCAAAGCAGAGACTGGTTGCTTTCCTATGATGTTTGGCCACAGGAAGGACACTGGCTGATGTCAAATACAGCACAGCTCTGGGTCTGGTCTCATACCTGAGACCTGTGAGGCTATCGTACAAGCTCTGCATAGACAATATATGGTTGGTGAAAGAAATAGTCTGATTTTAAACAAACTTTATTTATTTAAAATATAAAGCCGACATATCAACAACAACACAAACAAAATATATATATATATTTAAAACTTAAAAAAATCAAACTAACTCAAACACAAAAATATATACATATACTGTATATAAAACCTGGGTATATAATTTACAAACAGTAAGCACGTCCACTGCTTGGTGCCCAAAATGCAGGAGGGGTATAGGACCCTTATCTGCACAGCAGAGACTAATTGTTATATATTTGGGTATTGGCTGATCTCAAGAACAGATATTTCACCCCAAGCTTCCATTCTATGCCATCTTTTGTGTGTCTTTTTCATGCCCCGATACAAAGCAGACCGAGCAGTATTAGTTTAGTATATTGAATGTATCTTGCAACATCCTCAATATTCCACAAGCACCAGGTAATTGCTATCTCTAAGGCAATTTTATGCCCAAGTCACTATTCATATCATTGGTATTTGTAAAAGTCGTTCTCATACTCCTAACAGAGACACAACCACCAGTCTGCATGAGCCCAGTTTTTCGCTCTGTACAAAGATCATTCATTCAGGCAATCCCACTCTGGGATAATATTACATTTCTCTTAATTGCCACTTAATTACCCTTCAGGATCCTATAATTAAAATTTCACTGTGGTGTCACCATGATCCATCAAGTGGACAAGTAACAATAATAAGCAGTAAAGGAAACAAAATATTGACCGAAGACTCTAAAAGAGGAGAGAAGATGTATAGACCTATAGTGGTCAGTGTATGAACTACTGAGGGCAGTCTGCATCCCTGTATTAATGTTACCTAAAATGTGATATGATCGTGATCTATCTTCTAAAAATAAATAAAGAGCATCTGATTAAACAAACAACACTTGAAAAATGTACTTATTATGTCCTAATTGGACACATTGGACCTCATTTCCGAAGCTCCCTGTAGGCACATCACCAATGTATCTAGATGATCTGCCAAGCACACCACAAGGTGAGGTGTATGGCTACAGTCCGGTGCTTGGATAAACACCCACAAATTATAAGTGCATCTAAAACCTGAAGTTGGGTCCTCCGCAAAAAGAGTAAACAGCACATTAAAGTCCAAGTCCAACTTCCTAACTATTTACAACCACCCTTTGTCTTTTTATCCTAAAATACTGCTCAGCTCAGTAAAATTTTTGGTTTAATTAAATCATAAAAGTGAGGGGACATCAGGACTATATTAATTATGAGTCACCTTTTTGTGTGAAGCTTTTATTAAATTGCTTGGTTTGCATATAGAATTTGCTCCTCTTCTGAAGGTGCAAAATGTAAAAGTAGGACAAGACCCCAAAACTAACAGTTCTGGGCTGCGGCAAAATTGTAGCGGTGGTGGGGAAAGTGGGTGTGGCTACTGTAAGGCAGCAGCAGTATCAGCCACCAATAATAACAATCCCATTATCAGTGTTATTATCTGACCCGCATTCTAGATTACCATACCATTCCTCTCTTGATAATATCTGGTGTAAAGATGACATTAATTTCTAGAACAGTGGAATTTACCTCTGGACACAACTGTTCTACAATACAAATGCAGCGTGTAGTGCATATGGCCAAACATACTTCAACCACATCAGTTTCACAAACTTTATGCCCTCTTCTGCGATAAACACATAGGTTTGGCCAGTGCGTTGCTTCCAATTTACCAGTAACTAGCACCCAGTAGAGTTATACCAGCCATCCTTTAATCAGTATACACTGACAGTGCTAACCAATGATGGGGAAGGAATTAAGCTGCCAGCTGTCTCAAACATCCAGCATAAATTTTGGTTTATCTCCAGCCGCTGACTGGCCACTGCAGATGAAGAGAAGAGAGACGGCCAACATTCCTACTAATCTGAGGCTAAAGATTGGTAGCGATACTACTCTCCTGATGCTTAATAGCCAGAGAAAGTCAGTATTATTACCACATACGTCACTCAGTGCTCAGTAACTCCAGTCTGTAGTTGTTCTGCAGTGTAACTACCAGATTTTGCTGTGGCACATGATAATCCTAAAATTTTCATTCACAGTTGAGACCTGATTTTCTAGAGCTCTGTGCGATCCCTCTCTCATTAATATCATCAGTGCTGCCAAGCCCTGCAAATACTTTTTTTTAAAGAACTTTGTTTCCAGAAAAAGAAATGATACAACAGATGCCAGATTATAACAGGTGCATAAGCAGTCAAACAGGCTACACAGATAGCGGGGAAATACTTTTTTTATTATAATTTTTAGAATTAGAAAAATGTGAATAGAGGGATCAAAATCCTACTCTGTACTATTAAACTAGCACCATATTTTTTTCAAACTGGGAGCTATAATTTTAGAGAATGACTAATATATAGACACCAGATTTATAGATTACTTTTTACTCAATTGTTTAGTAATAGCAGATCTGTATCTGACCTGTATTTCTAGATTACATTACACTCCTCTCAGTAACACTGGTCTGTATCTGACCTGTACTTCTAGATTACATTACACTCCCTCTCTCAGTAACACTGGTCTGTATCTGACCTGTATTTCTAGATTACATTACACTCCTTCTCTCAGTAACACTGGTCTGTATCTGACCTGTATTTCTAGATTACATTACACTCCCTCTCTCAGTAACACTACAGGGGCGCACGCAGGAGGGGTTTCTGGTTCTCCAGAAACCCCTCCCCTCCGTGAACGAACGGCACTGTACAGCAGTCGCGGCGCTGTAAAAGTAGTGTCCGCAGCAGTGCTGTATTGTACTACAATACAGCACTGCCGCGGACGCTTCTTTGACAGCGCCGCGGCTGCTGTCCAATTCAGAATCGCCGAAATGGAGCTGCGCGGGCGCATACGCAGCAGCTCGCGCTCTCTAATTTATTTTATTGGGGTGGGGAAACCCCCCCTTAAAAATCCAGCGTTTGCCCCTGCACTAGTCTGTATCTGACCTGTGTTTCTAGATTACATAACACTCCCTCTCTCAGTAACACTGGTCTGTATCTGACCTGTACTTCTAGATTACATTACACTCCTCTCAGTAACACTAGTCTGTATCTTACTTGTATTTCTAGGCTACATTACACTCCCTCTCTCAGTAACACTGGTCTGTATCTGACCTGTATTTCTAGGCTACATTACAGTCACTCTCTCAGTAACACTGGTCTGTATCTGACTTGTATTTCTAGATTACATTACACTCCTTCTCTCAGTAACACTAGTCTGTATCTGACATGTATTTCTAGATTACATTACACTCCTTCTCTCAGTAACACTAGTCTGTATCTGACCTGTATTTCTAGATTACATTACACTCCTTCTCTCAGTAACACTAGTCTGTATCTGACCTGTGTTTCTAGATTACATTACACTCCCTCTCTCAGTAACACTAGTCTGTATCTGACCTGTGTTTCTAGATTATATAACACTTCTTCTCTCAGTAACACTGGTCTGTATCTGACCTGTATTTCTAGATTACATTACACTCCCTCTCTCAGTAACACTAGTCTGTATCTGACCTGTGTTTCTAGATTACATAACACTCCCTCTCTCACTAACACTGGTCTGTATCTGACCTGTACTTCTAGATTACATAACACTCCTTCTCTCAGTAACACTAGTCTGTATCTGACCTGTACTTCTAGATTACATTACACTCCTCTCAGTAACACTGCTCTGTATCTGACCTGTACTTCTAGATTACATTACACTCCCTCTCTCAGTAACACTGCTCTGTATCTTACTTGTATTTCTAGGCTACATTACACTCACTCTCTCAGTAACACTGGTCTGTATCTGACCTGTATTTCTAGATTACCTTGCATTCCCTCTCTCAGTAATGCTGAACTGAATTTGACCTGTATTTCTCATTATTATGTGGGCAGCATTTTTAGAGCCTAGTAATAGCTGGCCTTGCACAAATAGGTGCTAGTTTCATATTTGCGTGGAAATATATTAGCAATTTGTCATTTTTATTACTTCATAAGTGTTATATCCCATTCCTGTTATATTTTTATTATGTAAATTGCTCACTTTTACACCTGCAATATTTGGATTAATCATTACATTGATAACTGTATATAAAGATCATGCAAATGCATAGTAATAGCCATTAATGTCATTATTGGGCCATGGAGGGCAGAGATGTATGGAGCAACAGTGTTCAATAGAGGTGGCCTTCAGACTCGTCATTATTGCACAGTTATAACCCCCACCTAATTCTTTCTTACTCTAATGGAAGATATCATGTGATAAAACACTAGTGTGAAATATGTTTAATAACTGTGACATAACAGCCATTGAATTACATATTCAAATGCCTTAATCATCAATCTTCAATTAAATGAATACACTTTGCTCTTTGTACTGTGCAACTACATATTATTCTCAACTCATATAGTTTTTCAAAAACATGACCTGTAATGTTCAGATATTCGGAAATCTCAGTGCATCCTCGTTATACATAATATCTGTAAAGCTAAACTGAAAGATTAACCAACATGAATTATTGAGTATCTTGCTACAATCAATTTAAATCCAGGTATCATTTCTTAAGGTAAATATTCAACTGATGACTGGCCTTTCTTTCTTCTGTCAGACCCCCTGTTGGGTTTGTTAACATGACTGGCGGAGATGTTGGTTGGATGGGTAAGGAGAGCCTGGACCCAATCAGACCAGGAGTTGGAACAGGGTGTGGCCCCTGCAGTGTTGTAGGGTCGGCAGATATGTCATGGGATGGTCGGAAGTACAGTGCTGGGCGGACGAGTGGTTAGTTTGTTAGAGTATTGTTGTTCTGGTATGTATAAACTGTATTTACTGGTCTGAGCAATGAAAAAAATAATAGTTTTCTTTTTCTAAAGCCTAAGAGTAATTGTAATGGTATAAATAAAACAAGAAACATACGTTTTTGTTACATTTTTTAGACATACAAATGGTATTAAAAAAAACACAAAAAAAAAAAAAAAAGGAAGTGTTAGATATAAATCTGTCTATTCTAGACCTGTATTTTATATATTTCTGCACTAAAAAATACATTAATTCAGTCTGAATATTTTGTCTATCTCTGTTGTCATTTTCTAAAGGATTATTAATAATGTAGTTTAACCTGTGTCCTATATTGTTCCTACTGAATTTGAAGTGCACAGCCTCATTAAAACCTAATTGTGGCATACAGATATTAGCCCACATACAGTTCCTGATAAGGTCAGCTGTAAAACTGTCACCTATGGAAAGTTTAGGATCAGCCAATATCAACACCTCAGAGAAATCTGCAGTGAACACCCCGATTCATGTTCTGTACCAGAGAAGGTATGTGACATCATGAATCAGTATTTGCACATTTATATTACAAAAGATACAAAAACCTTTATGTATTACCTTCATAGTGCAAACACTTGCATGAATAAAATATTTTTAACCCGTGGAACAAATGTCCATACCTCCCAAATGTATTTTTTTTTCTTTCTGCAGTCGGACAGTATACACAAGAAGAGGGCATGGCGCCAAATCAGGACTGTTCTGCCTAAATCTGAACAGTTGCAAGATATGAATGTCAAACAACTAGTAGCCATTTCATTCAAAAACTGTTTCTTATGCTTAGTTTTCCCATTAAGTGTGGTCTACTGACTGTACAACACAGCTCCCATTGTGTCGGACCCAAATCCCATGTGCATATAGTGTATTTATATATAGAGACCAGGGAGGCCTCTCGTTATCCAGACACAGGATTCTGATTGTAAGTCTCAGCTGCAGTTTACAGGAATTTGATTGCCAATCTATGTTATAGCATTGTTCTCTCCTGGCAACCAGAGGAAGCATTACAGCTCTGTCCTGGATAGTCAGTGGTATCTAGAACCATGCCAGTCAGCTTAAACGAGGTATTTATGTTGGATCTTATCGAAATCAGTGGTTTGTAATGCATTTATGTTGGTCCAAAGTAACATGAAAACATTGGATAATAATACATACATACACGTCGGATGCTATTGTGAATGTAAGAGCTGTACAGATATGTTTTGGAGACAGCAGGAGAGGATTTCATGCAGATCTATACATAGATATCTAATTGATAAATGGCAGCGATAAATGAGCCCCAGAAGGGTCTGTTCCCCTCTAGCATTGAGGAGACCTTGTGTCCAGCTCACAAAACAGAAATCTCTACAAACAAATGCACTTTTTACTCACAGTTGTTTTACATGCTTCTAATGAGTTAACAAACTGATAGTAAAAACAAGATTACGCCAGTAGGCAAGGAGCCCTATATTAGCATAACCCTATTCCCCAGGCTGAGTGTAAAAGGCCATAAGTGCGTTTTACAGAAAACATGGCTGTGTTTATCCTGCATGAGCATCAAAGCACATTTCTAAACACCGCAAATGGACTTATATCCATCTCTAAAACAGACCAAGACAGCCATCTGGGAGAAACGTACGCCCCTTACACCTCTCACACGATGTGTGCACAGGACGTTCACAGCTCTAAGCAGAGGACATTTATAAAGACTGTACTACAGGTAACTGTGCCCATAGCAACCAACCAGATTCTGACATTACTAACAGTTCAGAAGATAAAGGCAAATGTTTGGTTGTTATGGACAACAACAAATTCTATACACTGTCATGTGGAACCGTTTTATTAAAAAAGAAAAATTAAGAAAAAAAAAAATTTATGCAAATATTTAAAATTTTGGTCAACTAAATAATTAAAAAAATTGGCCAAGATTCAGATGAGATATCATCACATAACCATACTCTTATACAGTTTACACATAGGTTACACACATATCTGTCCCATTATACAAATGTAGTTTTTGTAACCTAAGTTCATCCACACTTTTAAGTGTCGTTTTTTTCACTGAAATAATAACCACAATTAGCCTGATTTTGAGTTAGGAGCAAAGCAATGAAAAGGAGCAACTTGGCACCTGGACAAACCATGTTACAATGCAAGGGGTACAAATTGACTTATATTTTTGCACACAAAGAAAATACTGGCTGTTTTTTCACATAGCGCACAAATAGTGGATAGCTTTATTTTTACATGGAAATTAAAGTTGATCTATGATATGGCGTATCCCAACTATAAATATGTTCCTACATTTTAAATTCACCTCCCCCTCTATTGCAACATGGATTCACCAAGGCGGAAATTTGCTCCTTTTCTTTGCTTTTCTCCTAACTCGAAATCAGGTCCAATGAGTGCAGTTGCAGACTATTGGGAAACACTTTATCGTTACACAACCAGAATATTATCTATGGCAGTAACACGTTTGTTTGCTAATTAGTGCAGTAGGTGAGGTTATATATGATCAGAATACATTGTATCCCATAAAGCCAGGAAAATGGTCTTAGAAATGCTTTTTTCTAATACACCTCAAGCTGGGATCCAAATAATTTTAATATGCCTTATTCTATTTGTGCCAGAAAACTCTGCTTTTTAAATGCCTCTTTATCACTCAAATGATGCAGTTGGTGTGGTTGAAAATAATTTACTATACTTTATATGAACTCTACCTGAAAATTGTCATAGGGATACTTATTTCACTCAAATATCACAGGCTGGCTAAAATTCTTTTATTATAACCAATATAATCATACCTCCAAACAGTACTTATATTGGTGTGATTGTCTTCAGACAATAACAAAGAAGTGGGTGTGGTCTTGTAATATTGTGGGTGGAGTTTGGGCAGAACTGGGCAAGGTTTGGCGACTTATTTGTGTCCCAATTTTGCTTTCTACAGTGTTGCATATAGGGGTATCTATATATAAAAGGCTAACGCTGCTCCTCGCCTTTATAGATACACACACAGAACACACAAACATATTGGGTAAATGATTGCAAATGACTCTTTTGTGTACATGACTATTCCTACTGACTAGATCTTCCTAATTTCTTGGGCCTATTTTGTTTGGCTTATTTAGGTTGGGGGAGGGGGGGTTCAGATACAATTTATAACAACCTTTGCTATTCCAAATTGACTCGATTTTCTAGACATTACTTTTATTTGCAATTGGTGTTAAATTAATTGGAACGCACTAATTAATTTAAGCTACAAAGCATAACTGTTATGCCACCTAAAAGGCAAATGTCTGCTGTTGGAGTAACTGCATAGGAAGAAGCAACAAAAAGACAAAGGACGGAGCTGGATAAAGCCCGACGACAAACTATGACCGATGACCAAAGACAACGCCAAGGTGATTGTCACCGCCATGCAAATCTGACTCCTCAGCAAATTGTCCGTCACAGAGAAAACTATCGGAGAGCGAAGAGGATAGAGGTCATATCACGTCAACGCCTAGAGTCAGCAGACACGATGCCGCGCCATTCTTCATGTCGGTAACTTGGGTGAAGCAAATATTAATGCTCAAATGCATAACTGTGGTCCCATGAACGGTAGTTGTGAATTTTGCCACGCTAAGCATTTTGGGGCTGAGCAGCCAACTGACAACTTCTTCAATCAATGCTGCCACAAGGCTAAAGTCACATTGGGTGCAAAAGGGTCCAACATGATCTTTCTTTTATTTATTTCTGTCATTTTGATGGGCTTTTAACTAGTATGATATAATCCACTGCAAGTTTTAACAGGAAAAACTAAAAACACTCTCCTGACCTTGTGCTCACATTAGTCAGAACACAGAAAGAAAAGATGGTTATGGGGGTAGAGGAGAGTAGCTGGATAGAAACTTCCTGTAAAAATACTGCTATAAATAGCAGCTCGACAAATCAATTCACAGATTTTTTGAAAATTGCAATTGAATTTACATAATGGTCACAAATCTAGTTTTGAAATATTTGCTAAATAAAGGTGAGCTTGTACCTAAATCAACCAAAGCATGGGACAAAGAGGACAATGTAATACACATTTTCCAAATATACCCTGATAATCATTACAACTATTTGAACTCTGCAATATTGATAGACATGTTGGCTAAAGGCTTTAAATAAAGCATTGAAAAGAGACACAAATAGCAGACACAAAGATTCACAGACTATAGATACATTTAATTAGAACATTTGTGCCCTTAAACTGCTCTTTTTAGCACCGTCTACTGTTCCATAAAAAGCCCTTATCCCATTTACAGGGACATCAAGTGCCCTGATAAACCATAATTCAGGGACATATGTTGTAAATGATATCTTTAGAGTCATTCAAAGCGCTCAGCATCCAATGTAATGCTTTGATAAATAGCTATGGGCATCTCAGAGTACTGTAAGCAGGGAGAGCTTCATGTTGACTTGCAGCCTATCCGTTAAGTGCATCCCAGGAGATACTGCAAGATGCAAAATTCTCTAACAATGGTTCCTTAAAATAAATTCATAATAGGAACACATTGGAACAAATACAAAATTAAAAAGACTGTATTCATTAACAGAAGAGTCAATACCACGGATACTTGGGTCATCAGATTGGCAACCTATGCCCCATCTTTGTGTTGTCCACATTGCACATCAGCTACACAATATGACATAATTTTATTAAAGTGCAGTGTATGAAAATGCCATCCATACATCCATGCGCTACAATACAAAAGTTCATTGTCAGCTACCTTGCAAAATTATCTTTGTTCTATATTGGTATAGTGGATTAGAGTACACTTGTTAATTATGCATAGATGTCAGCTGTGTTAAAATCATTTAGTAGTTGCTCATTGCACAGTGCCATCTTTATGCAAAAGTCCGCCCCACATTCTATTGATATTTTTATTAGACCAATGTTATATTCACATCGCATGATGACGTAGAGAAAGCATAGGGATAACGTAGAAAAAGTGCAGGGATAACAAAACAAAGTGGCATGACAGTCTTAGTAGTAAAGGTTACATATAATTTTAACCTGCTTAAATCTGTACTATGATATAACACAGAATCATTTATCAAGGATGCAATAAAGACCTCCAGCTGCTCAGACTTCTGTCCTTGTAACTATCCAGTGACGTATGTTTCACATTGTGCCTCCTTACTCACTAACAAACTCTAAAACGACATTACCATACAACACAAAGAAAAGCTATTCCCTGATACACGGCTCTCGTCAGATACAATCTAATGAAATACTATAAATGAATAGTAAGGAAAGGGCAAATGGACCTTAATGCACATCTAGTCTCAGTGGACACAGCTCGTGTTGTAGTCATATCTGAATCGTAACATGATATTATTACATCCAGATTTCTATCAGAGAAACAGTTGAGGTCATTACAAGCCAGTGATTATATATGTAATGCAGTAAGTGCTGGACTGCCGGCTGACGTTACGTTATGTGCCTTCTTGTGGGCCAAGATAGTGACCTCTACAGGGGTGCCAATGGAAGAGGTTGGGCGGATTCATTTTGCACTTTAGTGAAAAAAACAAGATTTCATTATGTGATACGGAAGCTAAACATATATATCAACTATTAGGGATGGAGAAGGAACCTGTTTTACAGAAGAGGGCACAGCCTATTCCTCCGTACAGGACTCATATTACAGCTGGTCACCCACCCACCTTGTAAGAGCATTGTGCACCTTTCCTCCAAGATAAACTTCAGTTGCAGTTTTGTGGGAAAGCGTATTAATAGGAGCACCCTGTCCAAAGTTAAAAAAACCACCTTCAGAGAAACAAAATAAAACATGTAATAGAGACAGACCCAATGTCCCTGAATCCTAATGATTAATTTAAAATGTAAATGAGGATAAACCAAGCTGTATTTTGAAAAGAAAATTGAAAAGCTAAAATTAATGCGAGAAGATCCTAAACTGGAATTAGATTCAACTTTTTACTGTTTCCACCATACACATTCACAAAGTATCTGCCCCTTTTAGGGGGTGTTTCCAAAGGCCAGGAATTAGGTGGACACCTTTAGATAATTAGCCACATTTGCACAATAAAAAAAGCGGAAAGGTTCGGAATTTTCATTTATTTTCTCTTATTAATATTTAGCAAACAGAAGAACTGACGTCCAAACCAGGACAAATGCGTGAGGCAGCCAAGCTGTAAAGTGCAAGCTGAGGAAACCACATTATAATGGGTAGGAGACTGCAGGGACTAAGTGCTGTATGTCTATCACTGGCATCATGTAGCTTGTGTGACATTAGCCATACTTCATCCATCAACATCTAAAGGTTCAAATGTGGCTTCCACAGAGGTTAGTAAATTGATAATATGCAAATGATTAATACAAAACATAAAGTGCATATTCTGTAAACGTAGATTCACCCTTCAAGTCCTCCTGTTCCTCTAAGACATATTAAAATGTATTCGCTGCCAATACTATATTTACTATATGGACCAATGAGGCTCCTGCCTAGGGCAGCGCTGCTCAGGGAGCTGCATAAAAATGGTTTTATGTTGATTTGATTTACTTTTTTCTTTTTCAATTACATTTTTTAACCACTTACACATCACAAGCCACCCATATACCCAACAATGGAGGAGAGGGTGTTGGAGCAGTGAGTGTAAGAATGTAAGGTGCACTGGAAGGTCAGATTACAAGGTATTGTAGTCTGTGAATGTGCAATATGTACATACAGCTGATACAGGGAGATTGGACTGCAGGATTGCAGTCTGCAGGAATACAGTGATGTGCTTTAGTGTTTGATATAGAAATTATAGCTGAGTGACTCTGGGTGAAATGTCCCAAGGCTGTAAAACTGGAACCTGTAGCACAAACACAACAGATCTGTGATAATCAGTTTCTTTGCAGAATTCATGTCATGTCTACCCAGCGTGGTCCCTGGAGATAGTTTTGTAAGCGCATCAGGGGTCCTCGCTCGTCAGCATGTGCAACAGAAAGACCCCATGGGACTTGAGCAATCTCATCTCCTCTCAAAGGATAGACATTGTTTTGAACAGTTCCCTCGAGTGGCCTTAACACATCTCCAGCACTGCAAGCACATAGCAAGACTGTCCGAGAATCTGTGGGACTCTGAGAGCAATTAAGTTGCATGTGCTGACAGCAAGCAGCATTATCAGACACAGGAGAGAAAGTTACTCTTACCTGCCCTAAAATCATTAGCAGGTAACTTGTGTGTGCAGTGTGCATCTGTACTAAGAACACTGGAGATTACAGATAATGTACTGGGTGTACCTTATGCTGATTACATTTTATTGTAAAAGCAGCATGCTCCATATATGTGCCAAAAACAAGTGTCGATTATAATAATAAGAAATATCCGTGCCAGATATGTCTTATAAGTTTGCCACCAGAAACAGTGCAGCTCCACATATTTGCTCTCTAAAAGGATAAATACTAAGTAAAATAAAAGAACAGCATAAGATTAAACCACAAAATAATAACAGTTTACTCACAGCCAGTGCTCAGGTCTCTTATTGGTGACTACATATGTGAACATGAAAGAATCAACGCACAGAAATAAAATCCCCCTATAAAAATAAAACATTATATTTATAATCGGGTAAGAGAATAATAACTATTCATAAGATAACCCCATTCTGATCTGAAAGATAAGACAAAATAAGAAATAACTACATTTGAACAAGACAGAATTTACACTATAAACACCTAAATAATATAAAGGTAACACTAGGGACCTATACAGGGGTATAAGTTCTTTTACACACATTTTAATCCTATCTACACCGATCTTTGATCACTTGTTTCATTAATTTTAACGTATTTAGCTAAAGAGAGCTCATTTCTATATCAATGGATTAATACACAAGCATGTATTTCATTTTGACAAATATAAATAAAGGTTTATTTTAAGGATAAAACATTAAATTAATGTCTTAATATTGGTTAAAAATTGTCATTGTCTCCAATATCCATAGATTGTAAGCTTGCAAGCAGGGCCCTCTTACCTCTATGTCTGTATATATGACCCAGTATTGTATATTACTGGGTATATTATATGTAGGCCTGTAAATTTGATTTAATTAAAAACTCCCCTAGATCTTTGTTCCCCACTTTATTAACTAAATATAAAAAAATATATATATTTTTTCACTTGATTGTTCATTGCTGAAATAGTGAAATATAACAAAAGAAACACCTGAAATGTTTCAATAAAAGAGAGGCCCACACACTCATATTATGTTAATTTAATGGGCAGGTCTCCTTCACTACACCGGGACCTCTGGCATGGTAATGTCGGCACACCAGGGGTCCCAATCTTGTTATTAGTCCTCTGCCATTCACAGTGAAGGGGAGTGGTAAGCACCCCAGTAGTTTTCAGCTTAGGGTTGGTAGCCTTTGGGAGGGGGGAATGTGCTGGTTCCCCCCCCCCCCCCCCACACACACACACCACAACCATAGAGACAACAGTCCAGCGCTGACCAGCCTCAGCACAGCAGAGGGAACCCACGCTCGTGGTCTCCATGGTATGGCTGAAAGCAGTCCAGGTTGCATAGCTGTGGGCTGGTTGAGAATATTCTTATTGTATTATTAGTAATATAACTATAATCATTAGATTTGCAGTGCACTGTATATCGGTACTGCTTATTACAGGTGGCATTACATTACAGCAATTCTAGGCTGACTTCAAGCAATGCAATTAAAAGCTACACACACACAAAGTGATGTGATAGAGTGAGGGGGCATCAGGCTGCTTCTCTTATTAGTTTATTTAAGCCATAAATTAGGCTAAACAGGCTATTAGGAGAAAAATGGACACGTTTAAAATGGTTGGATGCCAGACGCTGATGTGACGCTTACACTTTTGAATAGAGCTCCTCCCACTATTTATGTGTTGGGTGCATTTTTGGACTAACCCTCTTGTGAATAACTG
This sequence comes from Mixophyes fleayi, assembly GCF_038048845.1. Classification (NCBI taxonomy): domain Eukaryota; kingdom Metazoa; phylum Chordata; class Amphibia; order Anura; family Limnodynastidae; genus Mixophyes; species Mixophyes fleayi. The sequence continues at coordinate 96,194,574 of NC_134412.1, read as the reverse complement.
GCCTGATGCCTGTTGAACCTGCGAGCACACTAATGACAACGACACCCAGAAAAGTCATCAGCTTAAAAGTTTGATACAATGAAACTTTACCAACACTTGTACATTCTACAGAATTATGAGTTTTATTTTGAAAATATTTATTAAGAAGCACAAGAAACATTGTAACCTCCTGGTGTTCCAGGACATGTAGTGAATGGGGACGGTTACACACTGCATAACTTTGTAATACCTCCCTTGATAAGAGTTCCTCTGGGAAGAGCCGTGTCACCGTGTGTGATATTCCTACATTATAATTGTCTCTCTCACGCTCTCAGTGCAGACTATCTGACAAGCTCTGAACGTGTCAGGTTTATCCCAAGGGGCCAATATGGGAGGTTTTGGAATACAGATCTCAGGCTGAGTAATGCAAAGCTGCTGTGCACTCCTAGACTCAATTATTATTAGTTCTAGAGGTAAATGTAATAAACCAATACATAAATTGTAATCTCTGACTTGTTCTTATATTCGTAGAACTTATTTGGGTATAAATAGTGTGTAAGTTTCTTGTTAATATGAAAGGACTGGATGAATCTGCTGCTATGTTAGACTCTATTCGTCATTATGCCTGGAGCGGCTGAGGCTAAGCTGTACAATCTATATATGATGCTGGAAGCACAAACTGTTATATCAGGTGAGTCTCTTATCTAGGCTGCTTTCACAAGAGGGCAGAGCCTGTATATTAAGCATGTAAGACCTGAAGGTTAATATACACAGTAGTCCTCAGGCTGTTTTGAGCAACAGAGTTGAACATGCAGAAATTCCTGATGTTAGTACAACTTAATCCATTCCTAGCTTAGAAAGAACGGTGTCTGGTTCAAGGAGTTTCAGCATTATTTAATTACATTCGGCCTTTTCCCCAATGTATATTGGGCTGACCAGTAGTCTTCTCCACAAGCAAGAAAAATGAGAACCAGGGGAATTTGGATCCAGATGATGGATATGTGACACGTACAGATCCATTGGTTATCAGATGGGAGGGTCAGCAAACTGCAAATATCCGCTGCACAGTGCAAATCCAGCTGTGGACCTCTGTGCCCCTCTAGATGTGCATCTGCACCTAGATTTATACCAAAGCACATAGGTGTGCTGACTAGATGGCTGCATTGTCGGTGGAGGAAGGAAGAGGAGTTGGGTGGACTGAGAGCGTTTCTTGCTAAGTACGGGGTTGAGGCATCGGTGTACCTCATTTAGCATGGCCGTGCAAAACGTTTTTCTTCTGTACAGCGAGATTATTCTAATAACTTAAAGGGGTGGACAGGGTGTTTTTTGGGGTGTTCCTTACTGCACAGAGGGGTGTATTGTCATTTACAATCAGCTAAAGGCCTTATATTTTTTGCTCCATCTCAGAGCTGTCAGTGCTGGGTCTGTACTTGTAATGGGACCGGTTTGTGCGTTCCTGTTGCACTTCGCTGGAGATGATCATTTCCAGGCGCGTACAAGGTAATGCAATGAAAGCTCCTAAAATAAGTAACCTTTACCAGTGCTATTGTCGGGGACGGTTAACGATAAAGCAAAACTACCAGGTAGCACCAGGGTATGTCAGGCTGGGCTGGTCACACTATAATAGGGAAAAGCAGCCCCGTGCTGAATAACATGAGGGATCATCCTGGCACCTGTGCGTGGTAGGAGCCAGGGTGTCTGTTCAAAGTCAGAAAATCATTAAATATGTTTCTGGAACTACAAGTCCCAGCAAGCACTAGCAGCGATTATTGGTTGGCCATGCTACATGCCTGGGCCTGCTGAAACATGTAGTTCCACAAACGTAACTAAAGACCACACACACTCACCAATTATTGTGTCAGTTTACATGAGTTAAACGCTGTGCTAAATCCCTCAGGTACAAATGTATTATTCTCCATCAGGAATCTTCGTTCTTTTGTCCTAAAGTTCTCTGTTAGGAGAAAAACAAACCTCTGATAGAACGACTGGGACTTGCTCCTGGCTAACCTGCAATGTGAATTAATGAACTTAATTGACCTTGAAGTGAACAGCCAATCAGAGCAGTTTTCACCATGCTCCAACCAATTAGACAAGATCCGTGTTTTCAGGGCCTGCAGTTGGATTCATGTCCAGCATTAAATTAGGCCCTGAGTCTGCATTGTAAATGACGTATTTGTTGTCACTGTCCAGAGGATCCGCTCATCCACCAGGAGTGGAATCAAGAAGTTTCCTGCTTCACTTCTACAACAAATAATGGGCACCAGCATGTGTGGGCATTTATACAGTGATTCATATCTGTGACCTTTCCATCTGCTCTGTATAAAGCTGCCTCATGGACACATCTCTGCACTAACCTAGGCTGAACTTCCCTGAAGATAGCTGACTTTCAGTGCTTCATTCCAGCAGTTTCAGTGTTGTCAGACTCACGTACCACCTGAATTCGCTGCTACGGATCTGCCGACATGTCCTGGCACTGACCTTGGCTTCCTGTATATACTGAGCTGCCTATGCCCCATGACTCTGATCATCCGTCCTACTGAGCGGACTGGTTACTATCACTGACAGGTCCAGGCGGCCGCTGATAACTCCACCGTCGCCCAGCAGGTCATTTTCACGGTGGCAGGAAAGTAGCGCGACAATACATAGTGTATAATAACACGCACTAATGCTCTGTTTTAGTGATTGTAAATATATTTGTAATGAATCTTAAGTGACCCTCTTGTGACATGTTGGGAGGGATGTGTCACAGACAATTAGTTGGGATGGATTACATGCAATTTTCTTACTGTATTCACTAGAATGACTAAACGATTAAACATGTAGATCAATGATGCAGAAATTCCAGCCTATGATAACTAATGCATTGTATGAATGTACATTGGGTAATTACACTGGGGCTTGTTGTGTCGTTAGCATATTACAGCCAGCTACCACGGAATTATGTTTTATTAATGCAAAATAATGAAAATAACAAGAATTTATCTAATGCAGTCTGAGCAGACTACAATATCCCCTGCATGTGAGTGTGATTTGGGAACGAAAAGTGAAAGTGCTCAGCCACTGTGGTTAGTATGAGAAGTCCTCCGTAATTACCAAATGCAGGCCAGGGAAGGAGGAGACAGATTACAGCTGGGGAGGGGGATGGAGGTGTGAGTTATTAACCTCCGTTATACGTAAAGGCTGGGTCTTTACACATTGCAGAACACGATGGTTCAGTTTCAAGGGGACGTTGAGGTGACTCATCTTCACTGATGCATGAGGATACTTAATCAACCCTTTCACACCTGAGAGCCACTTCTCTGCCTTCAATTGCACATGATAATAACTCTACTTTCATGTGGCCTTTCTAGTGCTCAGATATCAAAGCACTTTTTGTGCAGGATATTGATGCTGCAAAAGGCCTCATTAGCCATTAACAGCTGTTAATTTATGGCTGGGTAAACATGGAGAACGAAACCTTCTAATACTTGGGGAATTCAGGCATCACCCAATAATTATTCACATTTGTTTTCTACTTATAAAGAAAAAGTCATAAAAAATAAATTTGTTTACATAAAATGCTAATATATTAACAGGTGCTGGATGTTCCCTCTTGTGATTTCTTCATCTACAGCCGGCAAAGTGAGTTTCAGCACCTTGGAGAGATCCCTCTCCGGATGGAAGTGAGGATGTTGCTCTGGTCTGTCAACTTTTCAGCAACAAGAATCTGCATCTGCACTAGGCCCAACGAATTAGTGTTCTATCAGGGATATGAGAGGCAGCCATAGAAATGTCTCTAAAGTTTAACCCCCTCCAGGATGGAAACAATGAAGAACATGCCGCATCGAGCTTGGTTAGTGCTAGGAGACCCAAGTGGTTTCCCTGCTGCCCTGAAGCGGTGGCAGCTGTTCCTTCATATGCCCTGTGCAACAAGCACCCTTTCCAGCTCTGTAATAAGTCCCTGCTAGGCGGCTGTTTGATGTTAAAGCACGCTTATTGCTCGCTTTGCCAGCTAAACACTACTCCCTCTGGCCTTCTGCTGAAGCCATGAAGGGGAGCACATAACAGCAAATTAACCTTGAACGCAGGTGTGGAACAAACAATCCTAAACGAATCAGAAGCATGAAGTATGGCTGCTAATTACTCCGCAAGCGGCTACAACTCCCAGCTGGCACGGCCTAGGTCCCTCAGCAACTCCTTCACTGCTGGAAAACTACCAGCATGGTCCCAATGTGTCAAGGGGTCTGATCGCCCTTTGTGACAAGACACCTCCAAAAGGCCAGATTTGTATTCTGCCAGATTGTCCTTTATCTCTCAAAAAAATACAAATGTTATTGCTTATACAATTAGTTTAGCTATGTTTCAATGATTTTAAACTTTTCAAACGCTAATGCTTTAGGAAATGAAAGGATTTTAAATGATGTTTTGTATATTTTGTCTTTTTCATTATCCTTGAATGTGAAAAAAAAAATAAATCAATGTCTTATGAGCTCTTGGAAGTCGAAATTACTTTTCAGATAAAGTAAGAATATCCGTAAACTCTGATCCATATGATGCTCCCAATATACAGTTTTATATATAATGTATTCAATTAACACTCACCAAATATATGCTGAAGCTAATGTCTCTGTAACAGGTACAAGGTCATTGTGACACTAGGCCGTGCCCATCTTCTGGGTCTGCAAACTGTTCTTTTATATCACTAATTCAGGTGCATCCCCAGAAACAGGATCACATGGCTTCAGGGCACTGACAGAGGCCAATTGTGGGGACACTATTCAGCATTTCTTTCCCCCTAATTCATCCTTACCTGGTTGTCACACATGAACTTGTTTCTCTCTAATGTCCTGAATATGTCTCCAGGTTTCCTATTCGTCACCCCCTTGGCCCTTGCGCAGACCACGCGCTGCCTGTATCCATTAATAGACCAAGTGTATCCCATTGTATTCTTGCAGGAGGATGGTGGCCAGAGACATACCAGAGGCTGTGCGAGAAGGGAACCACTAAGGGTGTAGAACTGAAGTGGGCACTGGATAATGAATATTTTTGGTTAATGTGTTTATAGCTGAGGGCTTGGGGGCATTTGTTCTCCTTCTTGCCCCAGGCACTAACATTTCTACATACTCTCCTGCAAAAGCACAACGTGAAATACCTATGGGGCCCATTTTCCAAGTTGCTATATCTAGATACGGGCCTGCTCAGATCATACCCAAATCTGGACTTGTGGACATCTGATTGGGACACATCAGGCCATCCCAGTCAATTAATGCAGATAGACAGGTGTTTTAAGATCCCATGACCACAGTTCTGTATATTGTGTATAAATGGTACATTTATCTGTGATGAAGTACATTTCCACTGTGCATTTAATGATGCCTTGCAGACAGTGCCAGTCCTGTTATTTGAGAACACTACCGGTATAGTTGTATTTAAATGAAAGATACTCTCCCTTCTGCTGTTTATCATTAGAGGGTACAAACGTAAACTGTAGTATATGGGATAATTAATTTTCCTGCTGATTTTGGGATCAGTTCACGTCCGCTGATGCCCCCACATTGCTTTTGCAATCCGTGATCTGAGCTGCTGCCCTCCAGGAGTGTTCGCCGCGCTGTTCCCAGAGGGTGCACAGGAGTCTAATGAGTCCCAGAAATGATTGCAAGGGCTGCTGATCAAGCAGAAGTAAACAGGTTTCCTCCAGAGAGAAGCAGCGATTGGTAGAAGTCATGCAATACCATACACGCTCTGCAAGCTGATTCCTTTAAGCCTCTAGGAATCTAAGTGGAGGCCTTTCACTCTGTGTACACAATGCAAAAAATCACAAGAGCAGCTACAGGAGTGGATGTCTGTGACCTTGGACAGTGTACACAGTCTATTCCACAAGCAGTATGTCCCACTGTCCCAATTCCACCAGTCTTATCGCTAGTTATTTTCTACATGTAATCTATTCCACCGCTAGTACAGTCCAGGCATTGTATGCTGTCTCAGCAGCTACGTATCTGCTCCCCAGCCTGCTATGCCCAGAGCTCCTCTATTCTGTTCATGTAATCTATTCCACAGGCAATCTATTCTATTACCGTGCTGATAAGTCTTCACAGCTACATTTTCCTTTCTCGTTTCGGCTTCAAAAATGTAATCAAGTCTGTTACCCCTGATACAAATTATAAACCGCGGGACCTGGCAGAGCGCATCAGATTAATTGAAACTTAAACAGTCTCAAAAGTAATATTTGGTGTTTCATTTAAACATAGTTTGCTGTAAGCACCCCCCAAATCATGCCCTATGCTGCCCAAGCACACCTCTCGCTCACTGCAGACTCCATGTAACATAATTACAGGCAGTCCCATGCAACATCAGGAACTAAACAGCTCTGGTATGTGGTCCCATGTCATTAGTTCTCTGAAGGTCCTATGACTGTTCTAGCCATATTGCTCATACAAATGAGGTTAAGAGCAGCTCAGATGACACTAACAAAGGCTAGACTAATGCCCGCAATAAATGACTGCCTTGATAAATACCATTTATAATAATTACTGCTGCTGTGGACTTCACCCTAATCACCTTCTGATCATGCCTAAACAATGGAAAAAATGCAAATGAGACTGACACACTGTTGTAGATATTAAGCTGCATCTGCAATACAAAGCTTTATATCAGTAATAGAGGGCAATATAGTGCAGACACATAATGAGCTTCTGTGAGACTGTATGTTCCAAACACAGGTCACATTTATTATTATAATTATGTTTGTCTATATGTAATATGCAGACTGTAACTGAAATGTGCTCATGTTTAAAGGGGAAAATGACAATATTATGTTTACTCTATTAAGTAAAAACAAACCTGACACTAAAGCAACTGCACGGTATGTTCTCTCCAAGACTGCTGCTACTCCAGAATAGACCAAGAGAACAGATAGGGGGGAATTCAATCGGCCGCGTTACTGTTAAAAGTAACGTGGCCTGCTCACTATTACGGTTATTACGGTAGTTCGGATGCTGGTTTTTTGCTCGCAGCTTCCTGAGCTGCGAGCAGAAAGCCGGTATAAAACTACTGTAATAACGGTAATAGTTTTAGTGCAGCGGTACTTCAGGTGAAATTTAATTCCCCCCATAAAGTACTTTTAATTGCTTCTAGGAGGTATCTAAATCAACTACGCACAAGTTGAAATATTCAAATTTTTCTCAATAATAAATTAGAGACCCATCCAGCGCTATTTATCTTTCGAATGAAAAACAGAATAAACATAAAAATACCTATATTTAATGGTGAGTAGGACAGATGCCATTTACCACTCGAGAAGCAGATGTATTTGTAGAGACAAAAAATAAACAACAAATAGTGTAAGTGATGATATGTTGTAACAATAAAACTTCTTATTTCTTGAATTCCACGTTCTTTCTTAAATTCCACCGTTCTCCCCCCTCTGAGCTTGCACTCACACAAAGAGCCACTTGTGTCAATCTCGGAAAAAGTGCTTTATATCAGTCACCATTCAGCGTATGCTACTCCCGTGGGAAACCTACTTACAAACTATTTTCTTGGAATATCGTGTAGAATAACTTTAGGAATTTTTCTCAATCCTGGTTCCAAACCAGGAATACCCATGAAATTATAGCTATGTTCCCAATATATCCATCAAACCATGTAAAAGATTGTAGAGAAAAATCTAGTGCAGTATGTATTGCAGAATATTTTCAATACATATTGCACGGGAGTGGCATACGCTGAATGGTGACTGATATAAAGCACTTTTTTCAGGGATTTTGGCATTTTGACAAACATGGAATTCAAGAAAGAAGAATTTTTATTGTTACAACATATCATTACTATTTAATCCTTATTGCAGACTTGGTTTATGGAATAGAAGAGTGGTAAATTACATCTGTCCTATTCACCATTGAATATAGGTATTTTTATGTTTATTCTGTCTTTCATTTGAGAGATAAATAGCGCTGGTGTTTAGCCTCGATTACCTTTTATAAATGAGGTACCCTTTTTCTACCACCAGATGTCAAACTTGAAATAAACAATATGCATGTGCACTGGAAACCCCATTCAAATAATAGGGAAAGTAAATAAATATTGGAGTAGTTGCCCCCTCAAGAATCTATAACCAACACCAGACCTAGTTGGGCTGGTCACAGTATTGGGTTCCCCTGTGAAGATGTGATCCAGCCCCAGCCCATACAAGTCAGGCCTATATAACTAAAAAAACATTATTCCCTCACACCAAGTTTGTTGCAGATTACAAGTGAGCAACATGGTGTAGCTACAGGAATGTATGACTTGTGCACTTACAGTATCAGGAGTCACTTAATGTGCATTATATACTGTATTACATGTATCACATTTCACTTCAGTTGTGTCAATTAATTGTTACATTGAGAAGTGCCAACATTAAGCTTGTAATTACTGCAAAATGTCCGAATTTGAGACACACGTGCACTAATGAAACAAGTAAATCTAAGTTAAATTACTTAGCCTGCAATTAATGTTGAATAGATGTGGTGAGTGAAAGTAAAGTATTGATTCTCTTTAGCTAATCAACAATGGTATTATAAATCATTTTACAGACATACGAGCACTTAAGAAGTACAGGTTACTTACTGTACAATACATAAACCAAAACATTTGGAAAGTTACTTATTTATTACAGAAATTTCCAATTAATTTGGGGTTTCGAGCCCAAGTCTGTAGATCACAATATTCTCGCTGCAGAGACAGGAGGATGGGTGAAGAATACACTAATTATTGGAAGGGATGGGTGAATGACGAGAAAACCAAATAGTGGAATAGTATCACATTTAAACTTTCCTTCAGTACTTTTCCTTACATAGATGAAGAGGGGCACACAAAATGAGAACAGCAGATTACTGCGGAAAAACATTACACAAAATGAATGGATGCACTGAAATGAATGTGACCAGCTAAAGAAAGCCTTGATCCCTTGAGGTCATATTATTTAAATACAGTATATAAACCTGAAAATAGTAAATAGTCAATAAATAAATCTATATATAAAAAATATTGTGTAACTTATCAATTTCATGTATTCACATGCTGTTTACACAATAAATATTAAATACTGTAGTTGTCACAATAAAGATAACAACATAAGTACAGACAAAGGATATTTTTATTATTTTATTATTGTACAACCGTTATTATTACATGAAAAAAATGGATTGGTGAAAGAACAGAGAACCAATTAGTGAAATGGTCTCTGTAATCCCTGTGCCAATGTTTTTTTTTTACTTAGTAATGATTACATATTAGTAAAATGGGGGAGGGATAAAAGTGACCTCAATATACTGGGATCATTACAGGGTCCAAAGTATTACATATTACTCTGCTACCCACAACCCACGGTGTGTTTTTTGCACTCCCACATAAGTCGCAGCCTTGTGCTGAACAGGCTGGAGCTAGATTAATTTTACTAACAATATTAAAGGGCCATTGAGGGTCTGCATCAGTTTGTGATTGGTTCTCATAACTACAGCGGCTTTTGACTGGGGTTGTGAGAGAGAGGGATGATGAGAAAAGACTGCATTCAGTAGCCCCCGAGGATTGGGCAAGATGAGGGGCCACCTTAGGAAAGTATTATACTAGTTGGAAAGAGAGCTTTGAACTGATACACAGGTAACAAGAAACTGATTTTTTTTATCAACTTACGCCCTGTTCCCTATTCATGCTTTGATAACTGCTCTGTGTGACGAGTGCATGTACTTGAAGCATCGTTTTACCTTCCCGGCACGGCCCTTAGTGCAGCGAATAAGTTAGTGATGTCATGGAGCAGCGTGATATGGAATCTTGTAAATGACTTTCACAGTTATTATCATTTATTTATAAAGAGCCACCATATAATGTAACGCTGCACAGAGAAAAATTAATAATAACAATGTGCATAAGAGACCCCCAAAGATTTAAGATGCTAGAGTAATGTAATTTGGAATGGAAACACATGAATGTGATAAAACGTGATGTGCTGGGTGCCAATTTATCATATTAGCCTTTTGCGCTATTCATGTATGTGCATTTGAAAATATACATACTTAGAATAAACTAAACCATGACTGGTGTACCCAGATTACAGAGTAGCACACTGTGAGACACTGAGTTCGCAGTGTTAAATAATGGGGCACACAATATATAAAAACAAATATTACATGACAGATTCTGGTGGCCTGTCTGCTGGAACCAGCAGTGTATGCGACTTTGTCACGTTAAAAGGACCTGGTGGGATATCTACTCATAGGGCAAGTGTCTGGGATCTGGATATTAACCTCAGGGAAAGGTATCCTGTATTACAGGCAGATGGACAATGTAATGTGCTAATAAAACCCACTTAGCTGGCAATCTGACAAGAGGAAGCATAGTTCACACTCACAGCTTTGTGACAGACAAAGAAACAGACTCGCTGGAGTACAGCCAGACCCCAAATATTCTCTGTAATATCCAACGTGATGGCGACTGCCACAGAACAGAACCTAATGGGCCAATGCCACAAGGTTACCTATAATTAGGTTGGTATGAGAAGCTGCAGTGTAACGTATGCTTCATACTATTGCAGCAGAGCTCTAGAATAGTCTAAATTTTAAGGTCACTTTTTTGTTAATGAACCTCCTAAAACACACAGAGCTTATTCCAGACTCAGAGCAGTCGATACAACAAGCAGATCATTGAGACTCTGCCCATTCCACTTTATCACATGGCAACATTACACGGTAAGTTCAATTTCCTGATGGAAACAATACAGAACAAAAATCAATAAACAAAACAGTAATTACGACATGTAACTTCCAATCATTCATTTATTACAGTGCAGACAGAGGCAGAAACCTTCTCATTTCAGACATATATTTCCAGAACTGATCCATTTACTAAGACTAGCTGGAGGAAAACACATTCCTGTCTGACTGCGCTGGGATTCTGCAAACATTCATCTACATTTTAGTGTTGGCTGAAGCACGGACAAGTGAACAGCTGGTTCTCAGTTGGGCACAGTCAGGACATGCACTCTGACCTCCAACAGTGGGCACACACCAAACCTTCATCAGCTGGGTACAGTAGGCCTGCATTAGTATCTCTCCTCTCTCGCTGGGTACAGTAGGCCTGCATTAGTATCTCTCTTCTCTTGCTGGGCACAGTGGGCCTGTATTAGTATCTCTCCTCTCTCGCTGGGCACAGCGGGCTTGCATTAGTATCTCTCTTCTCTTGCTGGGCACAGTGGGCCTGAACTCTGATCTCATTCTCTAGCTGGGTACAGAAAGGGATGCATTCCAGTATGTCTCTAGCTGGGCATAGCAGAGTCCACACTCAGATCTCTCTCTGTAACTGGGCACAGTGAGGCCTGGACTCCAAACTGTTTCTAGTTGGGCACACTAAGATCTTTACTCTAAACTCTCTCTACTTTGACACATGCACTTATCTTCCTTTATTTGGACACAGATGGACTCTGTCCTTTCTCTCTCTCTTGGTGGGCACAGCAGCATCTGTCAACTAATTTCTAGCTAAACACTATAGGACCTACAACACGACCTGTTCCTCTCTGGGTACAGCACGATCGGTGTGCTGATCCCTCTTTAGATGGGTACAGAAGGAACAAGACTCTTATCGCTGTCTCTCTTTCTTTAGCTGGGCACAGTTTAAGATGAACTCAGATGCCTCTTGGGCATGTAAAGGCTTAACCTGCAAACTCCATCACTCGAAATGTGTACACTGAGTTCCTTAACACTCCTCACTTCCTAAGCACAGAGTTGGTTCTGCTGAGATGTAGAATAAAGTTTGTCTCTTAAGAGATCATATTAGCAACATCACAGGCCACGCAGCATGAAGAGCATGCAGTATCACTAGAAAAGGAATTATATAGTGAGCCATACACCCTACACATAATAAACTATAATTAAATGTGTATAATTATTTCGATCTCTCTACCCAGCACATCTGCTGCCAGTATGTAATAAATCAGGAAAAGTAGTAAAAAATGAAGCATCAGGGATGGCCTAGCAGAAGCCAGTTTATGGCAGCAGTACAGCTCAGCCTATCTGCCACACACGTCCCTGGTAGACACCCTACAGTGTACATAGTATAGGAAGTTATGGTGTCGTCTACATGACGCCCTCCTACCAAACTCTCAGTAGTCAGGGTACCTCACGCTGATGTTAGTAGGTTCACCACACAGGGCAGAGTCTCAGTGTAAATGTGACCATCTTTTATATAAAGAAATGATGGTGCCAAACGTTACGTATGGTGTAAGTAGTTTAGCTGATAGAAGATGGGGTGTTAACAATCCTCAGGACATCACAAAAATACAGGTGACTGTCTCCCAAAGTTTTAAAGTTCAAAGTCACCCAGACAGGCAACCTAGGCTAGTGTGAGGGTTTCAGAACACCCACTTGCTATGTCCTCCAATATGTAGCCCTGGATTTAAGAAGCATCCACAACCTTGTCCCTCTGATGGTTCTAGGATATTATCTTCAGACTACAGAAGAGAATCATTCCGGCTCTCACGCTGCCCAACAATATATATTTTGTGAACACCAGCATTTCTTCTTATGTCAGGATGAATGGCTATATGATGGTACCAGGTATCATAAAGCCATTGGTCCCACATGCACATCACGAGAGCCAATACTGCCCTAGTTGTCCCAATACTCAGACTTAAAACCAAACCCTATAATACATGATAGATCTAGTCAGGACAGTCCATTTATGTTATAATGCAAAGCTGTTTCCTACAGAGTAAATAATAAGGATACAACAGATTGCATAGAACAGGAGGCATTTGGCATTTCCCGACCTTAACCAAACTGAAGTGTTGCGGCACGACCAGAAGCCAGCAGTTCATGTAGGACACGGGCGTAAAGAGGAATGGCCAAACAGCTCAAAATACCTTCAGGTGTTTACATTTAGAAGTAGCCTATAGGAGATACCACCAAATGGAAAGTTTCACACACTTTCCCAACAAAGAGAGTGTATGTTGTAGCAATGTGTAACAAAAACATACAAGATACTATTTTATGTATAATATTTGTTTAATCAATTAATCTATTAATAATTAGGGTTTTACTAAAGATGAGCTCTGATTTTACATCACATTAATTTAGGAATACAGAGCATTCTGAAATAGTCACAAACTATCGCTCACCTCTGTAGTACGGGATAGAAGGTGACAGACATTGCATTTGCTGCTTTACACAGGTGTCATTGGCTCACGTTGTATCAGTTTTAAAAATTGTCACTTGATATTTCTACATTTGACACTTGTGGCCTATGTCTAAATATGAGAGAATCTTCCTGTCTGAACTCATTTCTGCTCCAGATCTCTCCAGGTATGATCAAAATGTTATGTCTTGCATGAGATAGGTGGGATATAAAGTGTAATGTTACATTATTCTTGCTTTATGATTTGTTTTACTGCTTGAGACAAGACGGAAACTGGTCACTTCACCTGTGTCTGTAATATCTGAAACTCATATCCAGTAAAGTTGCATTTAACACTGTACAAATAAATTGGCTCAAGTCATTGCATGTGATATACGTCCTGATTCATGTTTGGATGTATATTGCACATATTCAAGCCGAAGCGGATCTCAATATGCGTTTCAGTTTGAAGCTGGGTGTAAGTACGCTCTGCCTAAACAGTACCTGCCTTACTGAGATACACAGACTGCAGTTACACACATGCATATGTGCAATATAAGGTCACATCAGAACGCATACCAAAAATGCTATTATATAATAAATTAACAACTATTAACAGTATATTCATTAATATAAATATGGATTTTCAAAGAATTTTTTTTACATCCCCCCATTCAATACATAAATCAAGATGCTTTTAATGCATACTGTATGCGTCTTTATAGTCTATCTTACTTGCATACACATGTTCTGCGCTCTCTAGTGGCACGCATACGTGTAGTTTTAATACAAAGACGCTGCCACGTCAGTCATCATTATCAGTCAGCATTATTTACACCTTTCCTGCAGCTGGTGTGGATGATACGACTGTAAGCAAGCGTACTTATGAGAAAACCAGGACTTGAATTGGCCAAATCTGCATCGGCGCGCCCGATCTGTACATTGGCTATGTTGGTTTGCCCCTTCCTTCCCCTGTTTCATCCCTCAAGTCAGAGCCGAAATTTAGACCTCATGGGGCCCTAGGCAAAATACTGCTTTGGGCCCCTCCCTCCCTGAAACAATCCATAGCACTATATTTTTTAAGCATAGCATGTACACCTATAGTTAAGTAGAAGGGTAAGTTATGTGCCTCCGCACATCACGCTGCTCCCCCCTGCATCACACTTCGGCCACTGCATCACAGTGTTGCCCCTCATTACTGTCCCACTCATCACACTGTACCCTCCTTTATCAATACACTGCATCACACTGTGGCCCCTCATTACTGTCCCACTCATCACACTGTAGCCTCCTTTACCGTTATCACTGTGGCCCCTGCATCACACTGCGGTCCCGGCTGTTAAAAAATAATGACCATGGACCCCAAATTTTGTCAAAGGATCAATCAGAATTATTTTTTTTTTTATAATTTTTTATTTTCAGTGGTCAATCAAGAAAATACAGACAGCAAAACGATAACACTGTGTAGCATACACAGTAAAATCACAACAGTTATTGTGGTGTATCGCATATTAGGAAACCTTTAGACAAAAATGACCGGTTTTTACATTTTTAAAGAGTAATATAAAATGGGTGTAGGAACAAAAGGGATTGTGGGGGAGGGGTGAGGGGGGTAGGACCACAAAGATAAGCACTGTAAGTATTTAGAGGATAACTAGGGCGTGTTGAGCCTATAGCAGAGGGGGAGATATGTGTCGGGAAGAGTTAGGGTCATCGCACATGGGTCAGGTCGGAGGACGCGGAGCGTTGAGGGGGGAAGGTGAGTTCCACGGCTAGCCATGGAGCCCAGACTTGACTGAAGACGTGGCCTCTATCGTGGAGGTAGTACGTAATCTCCTCCATAGCGGCCACGTGCCAAATCTGCTTCTTGAGAGCCAAAAGGGATGGAGGTGAGGTATTTTTCCAATTAAGGGCTATGAGTGATTTGGCTGCTGTCAGGATGTGGGCAGTTAATTTCTTGGAGAATTTGTCCAGGTCTTGGGGAGGGTAACATAAAAGAAATATCCAGGGTTCTTTCTGGATGTGGGCTTCAAAAAGGGTATTCAGGAAACTATGGACTGAATCCCAGAAGGTGGTGATAATCGGGCAAGACCACCAAATATGAAACATCGCACCCCTTTGACCACAGTCCCGCCAACAGCAGGGCGAGGAAGAGGGAAACATTCTCTATCCGAATTTTTAATTATACTGGTCATATACTCCATACGATGAATATTAATCTCAGTGGTCGAAGTGGAAATTTAGAAGTGGCGGTATGAAAAATGTAATGGGAATGTAAACAAGTGAATGGAATTTTATTATTTTACAATGAAGGCAGTATGATAAGTAGCGGTATGGCATACTACCGTATACGCCCCACTTTCACCACTGCTTACTTTTCAATTCACACAAATTGTACCTTATGTTTAACTAAACTTAGGTATTAATCATAATTAACATGTCAAAAAGCTGCAGTTGAGGGTTAGCAAGCCCAGTAATAAACCAGCAGTCTCCTATAGCTACCACGTCACAGACCGTCCGCCACTACAGTTACTGACTGCAGCTCTCTACCTACAGAAACATATTAACATGGATTATTACATTTCATTACTTTTTCATGTCAGTCTTCTGCATGAATCCCATAGTGCAGCATTTAAACAAGTCAGATCTCCTCATAATCCCACCAGATTCAGGACAGTGGGCAGACTGTCTTGCTCTCTCCTACCTTGTCTCTCATGTTCTTTTCACTTTCACCACCTGTGGTTTCTGGTGTCTTTAGATTAGTTGCTGCTTGTCTGGATCCTGGAATGTTGGGGGCCCTATTTGGAATAAAAATGGGTACATGAAATTTAGAAAACTCCCATCCAGCCCCAGAGTTAAATCAATATAGCACCCACATTTTATAAGTAGGCCTCCCTCCAGCCCAAACATTAAATTAATAGCATACACATTTAATAAATAGACCAATTTCCCTCCAACCAGCCCCAACATTAAATTAATAGTATTCCCATTTAAAAAATAAACCTATTTCCCTCCCTCCAAACAGCTCCAGTAATAAATTAATATATAATTTTCGTTTAACAAATATAAACATTTTCCACAACATCCCAGGCATTAAAAAATTCATAATCACATTTAATGAATACACCTCTTTTTCCCCAAACAGCCCCACATTCAATTAATAGCTCTCAAACAATCCCAGCATTAAATTAAAAGGTCCAATCACCCCATCTTAAATTGATAGGCCCTACTATTAAATTAAATTGTACCACCATCACCCCACAAATAAAATAGCACCAAATAATTAGCCCCCTCCTGACTCCACCATTAAATTAATATCCTATCTCCCACATTATATTAAACCCCCCCCCTTCCCTCACACATAATATAAATACACTGGCCCCTCACACACACACAATATAAATACACTAGCCCCTCACATATTATATTAATAAATACCCCCCCAACCCCCAACTTACCTTGCTCAATCTGCGCACGCTGTGCAGTCTTCTGTCTCTCCTCGCATGGGATGGCACCTGTTACATTGTGCGCGTCCAATGTGACACTGAGCAGGCCACACATAGAGGAAGGATGGAGGGGGGAACAAATCGTAATGATCAGCGGCCAAAGAGAGGAGGTGGCTGGTCCTGAAGGAGGGACCAGCTACCGAGCAAATGAACACCAGCTAGTACCAGCCCCTCCCCCTACTCACGACACCCCCCTTCCCGCGACTCATGGAGGACGTGGCATCCCGGTTGCCATAGCGATAGCTGGGACACGTCACAGGAGGAGGCAGTGAGTCGCGGCGGCTCATGACATGGCCAAACTATTTTTATTCCTTGGCTGGCGCACCGTCTGCCTTGCCGCGGGGCCCTTTTGAGAACCGCTGGGCCCTAGGCAGCTGCCTAGGTTGCATAGCGGTAAATTCGGCCCGCCTCCAGTCATATGTTGTCGTGCCATTTGCGTTCCGACAGTAATTTGTTCATTGCCGCAAAGAGCTTCTTCACACAAGATACGGTACGCAAATGGTCATACACCTGAACATCAATCAGGCCCACAATGTAAATTGGCATTATAATTATATAAATATAAGTTTACTGCCCAAATCCCCTTTATTGTACATAATGGAGTCAATGAAGGTACAATGAGGAATCAATGTAAAAGAAATGGAGGACAATAAAAAACTGGCTTAGTGAATTAGTACTTAATATGCAGTAAATGGGACCACTCAGAAAGCTACAGAAAAATGTATGTACTCACTTAATGCAGAATACATTTCCAAAGAAATTCCTTTGTCTCCACAGTTTATGAGATGTGTTATTGGTCGTTCATCCCCCACATATATTTGTGTTCTCTATATTACAGTTATAATATCCAGGACTAGAGGGTATATACACATCATGATGTCAGGTGTACTTGCAGAAGAGATTGTTCAAGCAGATAAAATGGAATTAGATCTAATAAATCACATTTTGATATTATATAGAGAAGGGTGAACTATGCTTTCTTACCTTTGCTTAAATACCAGGAAAGCTACATTTATAGCAGAAAACCATGATATATTGCTTACTACATGCTGCCATATATCTGTATAAATATAACTTTCATCCCATATCACTGACTTGGATTTTATGCTATAGCCGTTGTAGGTATGAAAATGTCAGTTTAGGGATTTTACTCAAGAAGCTATACACAATATATAAAAACTGTCAATTTTGTTTTTCTGTCAGAAGTCCCTTCAAACAGGTTTCAAATTCTTATTTTTTAATCGGCAGGACCTTGTGACCTTTCCTTTGAACTGTAACTGTGTGCCATCATTACTGGCCACTTCTATCTATCCATATATATAGTTTCATGTTAGAATCTGGAGCAAGGTGAGAGGGGACTTCCCACTGTTAGGAGTAGAATGATTTGGACCCAGGCACCAGAATATGAAAGCGATTACCCGGCAACAGGAAAGCTCTGGAGTGCGCAATCAGGGGGCTTTGATCAGAACTCACCTGGGTGTAGAGCATCACTTAGGAAGTCTGGGGGGACCTGTCAATTTCTCTAGTGTGTAGGAACTCATTATACACACACACAATGGAGCCACTTCACAGACCCCCTGACATGAACAATGGACCAATGTGCACAGCGAGGAGGGAGAGGGAATAGAACCAGGTGAGGAGAAGAAAGTGAAATAGCCCCTGATTGAATTATTCCTGCTTTGCCATTCCCCCTCCTGCCCATGTCGGTCTCTGCCTAGAGGAGGGAGGAGCTGAGCAGAGCTGTGTGGCGGAGAAGGGGAGAGGATGCAGCTGCAGAGACAGTGCATGTGTTTCGCTGAAGAGCCGAGGTGGCTGGAGGCAATTTGATCCAACCACAGGAAGAAAGAGGGACACATACCCCCAGCAGGGGGGAGACTGAAGCCTGCGTTGCTCACTTTGCCCATCTGACTGCTGTGATGCTGCTGGGGATGGAATCTCTCCGGCTGGACCTGCTGCTCCTGACTTGCATCTTGCTCAGCCGAGGTAGGAGCTTGATTGTTACTTAGTTTCAAAGTAAGCGGATGTTGTCTAAGCCGGGATACGGAGATGTTGCTTGGCTATGGATGTTAGAGAAAGGAGTGAGGTTATTTAGCCTGTGCAGTTTATAGGCATTGAGTAATATCTGAAGTGTCTATTGTTGTATGTACAGGTATGGCTGGGTGCCGTCACTCTGCCCTATTACCAGGCTTCTGGCTTTAGAAGAGTTATATTGTGCTTGCAGAAGGCGCTGTATACAGTTATCCTGACCCTTAGGTCTTCAGAGCTCCATGCATTGTCCTGTCTGCTGTTTAATGTTGCTAGTATGTGTGAGGAAACCGAGGTCTCATATGAGATGCAACCTTACAGGGTCACAGTGAGGGGCAGAAGGGGGGTGGGGGGATCGGTTGTGGAATTGGACATATGCCAGGAGCAGAAGTAACCTGTTGGAATTTAAGATTTAGTTTTGTGAGCAGGGCAGAATTTCACCCACAGGGAAACAGAGGCTGATGTGTACTCTGAATGCCAATGGAGGTGGCAGCAGTGGAATTCTGAGGAATATGTCTAAGGGTGCCAGCAAAAATGTGCCATGGCAGAAATGACTGGACCGATGTCTTTATAAAGAAGGATGCGAACTTTTAGGAGCACAACATTTTGCATGTCAGGGTACCTCCTGCTCATTGTTAGCAAGGGAAAAACAGTGTTTATTTATATCCATGTAAAAGACACACAGTAAAGACTACCTGCTTGTATACCTTTGGTTAAGGTGAAAGGTGTAGTGGTGTTGTACCCAGAAATATGATTACTGGGGCACTGGAATGGAACACGATACGGCAAGTTTATCGGGTTAAACACAAGTTCCCTAAATAATGCCTTGTTCTGCTGCATGTAGGGTTCCGTCTGATGTGTGACATTGTTATAGTATCGGACAGGCCCTGCGGAGACATATTACATAGGTAACTCATTCAGTGGCAGGAAGACATTTCTAGGTGAACCTGTGCCATGCTGGGTAGAGCACTGTCTGAGAGAGAGCAGTTTAATCATTGCTGATAACATACCCTGCTGTAGTGCCATGCTAGCTGCAGGCAGCACAGTGAAGGGCTTCATTGCCAGTAATAATAGAATGGTTAAACTGGCAGAAACACCAGTGACTACTTGCTCAGCCTGCTGAGAGACAACACTGCTTATTTGGATAGAGAGAATCATGTCCTTTATGCTACCTTCCCACAGCCAGCTTTCCCGTCTGTAGCGGAACGATGGTTTGTCATGCAGAGAACTCACAGTTGGGGTAAAATTCTAGCAGTGGTATCTAGTTATTTGCCCGTTCCGTGCAACAGACCTCATCACTTGCAGCTGATTGGCAGTTTGCTTTATCCATCGCTTGTTGTACACCAAGCCAGCTACATAAACATAGGTCCCCTGCTTACAAAACCTTACACTGGTCTTTGTTTATGCGAAATAACTGATTGTGTCAAACTATACGGTCATTTGCTGATGGACAAGGGATAAAACTGTTGTATAAAGGTATATATTCTTCCTGGCTATCTCCAGAACATCTTTCTATGTCAATGTCATCAGCTAACACAAATAACAGAGAATGCAATACTGTGAGCTTTAGGCCCTATTCATAAGTTTGGTAAAGGGTAATTGTACCCATGCACTTTTTATACTGACATTTCCCGGCCGGGTCGGGGACCATTGAATAGATCGATGCACGAGTCTGAGCGATGGCTTGGTACCAACTTAATAACATAAAACTGTCAGATTCTGCATCTCTTGCTATTATTTTGCACATCAAAAATATTGCAAGATTAAACCTGTCTTCTTGATCAATGTCAAAGACTGACAGGCTAAAATCAAGTTTAGTTTGACGTTGACACTAGAAGACAACAATGAATAAATAACAGTCTTTCCAATATGAATCTTTCTGTATAAATCCCATTAGTTTTATTTGGGATTTCATCCTGAGAATCAATGTTCCATAACCGCCATATGCATAATGAATAGGGAACGTTTGTGATACAATGTTTGTGATAAGTTGTGTGGATATTTGTTTTATTAATTTCTGCTGGTCTGTTGTGTTGTTTGTGCTTTCAGTTAAAGGAAACATTTTATATTGATTGGAACATCTTATACTGCACTTTGTAACTCTGTGTCTATGTGAATGATTCATCTGGTCCACATAACAAAGCCATGTTCTGCCCAGGTAGTGACAGAAGCAACATAACTGCCACTGAGTAAAGCTGGGGTTCTTCATGTCACTGTGTGCTAGGTGATAACCCATAGGCTGATTCCTGGATTATATAATAGACAAATAGAACTATTTCATTTCTATGGTGCTCAGCCATTACCTGAAGGAGAACGGAGATTGGAGTTTTGATTTATTTTTGTTAATAAAATAATTTCTGCCCTGCATGGTATGAATGCACCTGTTTAGTGGAGTCAGTGTATCTCTCTGTCTCTGGGTATATATGATGCCTGTGCTCTGGGAGATATGCAGTACAGATATCAGAGTACCGCCATTGCCTATAATAGAGGACCTTCATGCTTCAGTCATCACTTATTGTAGAATGAATGACCACAAATGGGAATGGTCTACATAGTACTGTGAATAGGAAAGTTACTGTTACAAGGGCTCATGAAGTCATTTACACATTAAGATTGATGACACAGACGCAGGACATTGTACAATTCACATTCTGGATAAAGCCATATGAAATAAAGATGATGTGAGTTGTGATACAAGCATGGAGAAGGATGACATGAGAAACTGGACATTTGTTTTAGGAAAACGGTTTAACACAATAAATTCATCCATATTATTCCCTCTATCTACAAGCACAGTGGGCAGCAAAGTGACCAAAAGCATTTCTGAAGGTCCCATATTCATTTACATGATATTATGTTTCCCCTACAGATCTGTATATAACATTCGTGAAACCAAGTGCACAAGAAAAAAGGTGCTGTAACCCTTAGCAAATAATCAGAGGATTGCTAGGAAAGTGACAGCTCTGGTTGATGTGGGTTATATCTCCAAGTGTTACACACATCTCCCCCGCTGTACATAAGTCTATCTGGACATGTCTGCTCATTATAATATCTTGGAACTGGTTGTTTGCATTTTTCATAACAATTTAAATATCATTACTATAATGTGTTATCCAGAAGAACCCTTGTAACATTTTCCAGGAAAATACTGATGATATATTAATGCTGCTCAGTAAATGACTTTTGCAATGACCTATAAATGACGAGCCCATTCCCTAGCATTATTATTATTAACCTTTATTTATGTAGCGCCAACATATTACTCAGCGCTTTACAGAGAATGTTTTATGTTTTCACCCTTAGTTCTCACCGTTGTAATTCTCTAACACACATATAAGATAATCAACCTGTTGCTAAATAAATCAACTTGTGTATTTTTGAACTGTGAGAGAAAACCTATGCAAACATGGGACACACACACACACACACACACACACTACACAGACAGTGCCCTGGTGGGGACACAGCCCGTGATGCCAGCACTCAGTGGCACAGTGGTTAGCATTGCTATCTCACAGCACTGGTACCATGGGTTTGGTATGTTCTCCCCGTGTTTGCGTGGTTTCTCTCCCAAACTCCAAAGATACACAGATAAGTTAATTGGCTTCTGACAAAAATATCCGTAGTGTGTCTGTGTGTCCATATAGTGGGGAACATAGATTGTAAGCTCCACTGTGACTGATCATCATCATCATCATCATTTATTTATATAGCGGCACTGATTCCGCAGCGCTGCACAGAGAACTCACTCACATCAGTCCCTGCCCCATTGGAGCTTACAGTCTAAATTCCCTAATATACACACAGACAGACAGACACACACACACACAGACAGACAGACACACAGACACACAGACTAGGGTCAATTTTGATAGCAGCCAATTAACCTACTAGTATGTTTTTGGAGTGTGGGAGGAAACCGGAGCACCCAGAGGAAACCCACGCACACACGGGGAGAACATACAAACTCCTCACAGATAAGACCATGGTCGGAAATTGAACTCATGACCCCAGCTCTGTGAGGCAGAAGTGCTAACCACTGAGCCACCATGCTGATGCCAATGATTACATATGCTCTGTAATATGTAGGCGCTATGTAAACAACTGTTAACAAATACTAATATTATGCCCCTGTGCAGCCTATATACCCATACTGACCTTTCTGGCGTCTTCCTCACAGGACAGGAAAGGGACATTTAAAACGCAATTTATGATACTGATTTTACAACATTCTGTCTGGTTTAATTGCATTACATACAGTAGGTAATATTGTCAGGGCGCTCACCACTGATGAGGCAAAGCTGCTGGTGGCCGGTCTGTATAACTGCATCAATATTACAGACTACAGATAGCCGTTGCTCCGAGTCCAGAGCTAGGAACCAGTTCTAAGACCTGGAGCAGAGCTGCTATACTGGTACTGGAGTGGAGTTGAAATGAGAATGGAGCCGGGCTCCAGCTTTTCTGTTGCTGATCCTCTTTTTGCTAACTTACAGATTTTAAATGAACTGACTATTATTTATATATCTAATTAGCATTTGACAAGTCAATTAAATATACTGTACTTGCTTAAAACTAACACTAAATTCCAAGTTGGAGCAGGGGTGCAGGTTCAGGTGGAGCACAGATATTATCATGTCTCTGGAGCAAGAGCTAGGCTCATGGAGCCAGTCCAGATTTGGAAAGCCTGGAGCACTGGTACCACTATAAGAGAGTACGGCAGCTTGGAAAAATGAAAAGGACATAAGTATTGATATATTTCATTCTGTGACATAAAGGCAGAACCCATTATTATCCGTATAACTAGTTGTTATCACTTTCTGAATACCTGTTTATAGTTTTTGTTAGTAACATCGCTACTACTTGTAACTTGTAGTAACATGACTACCAGAAGCTGCATTTTACTAGGCGATAAACCTGCTTGCAGCCAGATTGTACATTTATAAATAGGGAAAATGTTGTGACATCACTAATCAGAAGGTACCAGCCTTGTACATGTTACTAAAGAGTCTGCAGAATGATGGAAGGAGGATCTGGGAAGTTCTTATGGAAGCATCCAATCGTGTTCAGTTTTGCCACAAAATAAAAATAGATTTGCAGTCCACATATTTAAAATGAGATGTAAGTATCGGAGTCTGCGCACATTTCAATACAACAGAGATGTTACTGTGTTGAAGGTGTTGTACATTGTTACTAATCCTATAATGTCAGTGTGACACCCATTTGTTCAGTCAAAGCACATTATAGTCGGCAAGTAAGGCAATGTGCAATGTTACTTTTAAATATGTAAAATATGATACTTGATATGAAGGCAAATGAATGTCACCTTCATTTCATGGGTTTAATGGAATAGCAGCGTGTGAATGGTACAATGTACTTTATATAAAGATTCTCCTGTGGGGATATTCCTCCCATCCTCTCATGGCCCCTGTCCCCAGCTATCATAGGTCACATTTACTCAGTAAAACTAAGTTACACAGCACAGATTAGCAGAAAGAGCTGGATAATAACCATGCAAAAGTAAAGGCCTAGAAGTGATCAGTGAGAAGGTTAACAATGTATCTACAGGAATGCTGATAGCAGTGTTTTAAATGCCGTGCATTAGTCAGCTCTGCAAACAGATGCATTTAGGAGTCGATGAGGGTAAGAAAAAGTAATAATAACATCACCTTCTGGTAACATTGTGCTTTATGAATGAAAGATAAAAGCAAATACACCGCTATGAGCAAAAGACATATGTGCATACAACACAGTCATTACTGGGTCTTCCCAAGGGGGAGAAAAAGAACTTGGGGTGATTCACAAAACGCGGTCTGAGAACTAGGGCTGAAGTGGTTATTTCCCAGACTGGATGAAAGAGGCATGGTAGAAGAGGGTACAGTACCTCTCAATCTGGGGGCTGGTACCAGGGTTTACACAACTGAGGTAAGATAGGTGGGCGAGGTGGAAGCTTTCTATCTGGATACTGGGAACTTAGTTGTTCCAAGCTGGTGGATGACCACAGGCCTTTTCCAGAACCAGAACAGGAACGAGGTTCAGTTGAGAATAATGGTGGAGGACAATCATGGTTGCCAGCAGCTGACTGGGGTAGGAGATCTCAGGGTCAAGGAGAGATCTTTCCAGTTTGTAATAAGAGAAGTATGATGCTTCGAAATCTATAGGGGGCTTCCAAGTCTGGGTAAAGAAGACCGTCTATGACTGCATGGAGATGATGGCATTAGGCTGCCAGGAAAGATGCTGACAGTTGATGTTGAGGCCAGTAGAGAGAGTGATATAATGTCTGGCTAGAGATGATGATATCAGTAGCCCTTGTGGCCAGCTATGATGATGGTAGACGATGCTGGTAAATAGACTGCGGCCAATGTAAAAAGCAGATTATGTTCTTGAAAAATGTCAGTTATGCAGTTATACCCCATTCATACTGCACCAAAATCCCGGGTTTTTGCCGGGGCGAGCTCAAACGACCCGGGTCTTGGTGCAGTATGAATGGTACAAGTCAAAAATCCTGGGTCTAAAAACCCGGGTCTTCAACCCGGGATTTATCGAGGGGTAATTCCCGGGTCGGACCCGGGTTGCCTGCACTATGAATGGTGCAACCCGGGTTTTTTTTCAACCCGGGTTGCACAGAAAACAAGTTGCAATCACTACCCACTTTTGCATCATCTTTATGCGTCAAAAAACCAGTCACCTTTCAATGACATCACCATTTTTCAGCCAATGAAAACTGCTCTGGTGATGACTCCCACAAATTGCCAGGGCACAGACTTGTGCAGTATGAATGGCATCAACCCGGGAAATTCCCGGGTCCGAGGTGCAGTATGAATGGTGTTTCTGAGCTGGGACGCTCCGAGCCCCGGCAAAAACCCGGCTTGAAAAACCCGGGATATTGCCGGGGCGGCAGTATGAAAGCGGTATTAGTGGTAGTGAACATATATATCTGTGAAATAGCAGACAAAATAATATATATATGCACTGTATGAAATCCACTAATGTAGGCAGCTGTGGAATATACACAGAAGAATGATAATATAATAATAGTAATCGCAAATATTAATGTACACACGTGTGAGGCAATCCTACTATACCATGAAGATCGTGTAACTTAAATAACTGTTACCATTAAACGTTGGTCACACGTTTGACCATTTGTAACAAGCCAGCACTGGTCTGTACATGACCTGTAAGAGAAGAGAACGTACATCCAGTTCATGTTTATCTGCTTATTATATTGTGTATCGAGTGTGCTGTCACAAACCTGTGTGTGAGTCCCAATTACAGCATGACATAATACAATTCTTTTCCCAACAAGATAAAAACATATATTGCCCCTCGGTGAAAAGAAAATTGATGCTGTCTTTCACAAACTGTGATCTCTCTTTTTTTTCCCTTCGCATTTCATCCCACTTTCTTCCCCTTTGTAAAGGATTACAGGCAGAGTGTGTCAAAAATAGACAAGAAACGGAAAGAGAGATAAAACAGGAGATCAGATCAAATAAAGGGAACGGGTAACAAGGAAAGAACGATGATGAAAAGGAGGGGATGGGACGGGAAAGCTAAGCCAGCGAGTGGAGGGGCCTGAAGAGACACAGGGGACCGGGAACAGATACAGGTAAGAAAAGGGACCAGGAAGATGCAGGGAGGAGACAAAGCAGCAAGAGATAGAGAGGTGCAGAGTGCGGAGAGCAGAACACTGATCTTCTGTTACTGGGATGTGTGACCTGCCACAACTGCACACACTTTATACTGAATATCTATATTAATAATAGATAATATACATTAGGCAAGACCATCAATATTAACACTATCAGCGGAGTCACTCTGTGGTAAATGGGACATTCTGTATAATAGATGGAAGAGCTCAGTTATGTGGATGCACAGTGGGTCCTCATATCTGGTTTATGGCATAGTGTCCTGTGCCGGGTCTTATATCCTGCTGTATGAAGCACATAGAGACACTTCTCCAACAGGGGCCCAGCAATTGTTACAAAGAGATGTACTCAGTGTAGCCTGGAATGAAATCACCTCTGCAGCACCTCTATTCCCTCCCGTTGTGTCCTGATAGCAGTTGGAGAATATTGTGATTTTTGCTTCATGAGCGATGGAGATGGTACTTTAGTCCCGTTATGGAATAATTAAAACGTGCACAACGTCTGTTCAATTGCAGAAGTCATCTGAGAATGTGTGATGTGCTCTCACCGTGCAGGTCTGGCTGACACGGATTGTCTGATTGTAATTAGTGCACAGCCAGTGTGATGAGCTATCGTCTACCTGGTGTGTTTACACTTCTTGTCACAAGCGTGTGATCACATCCTGGTGTCTGAGTCTTTGTGGAGAGATTGCTGCCCTTTATCTATTATTAAAGTCTTCCTCTATAGGACAGCATCTAAAATACAGGGGTAACACACGCTCACTCCGAAGGAGAATGGCAGAGCTTCATAATGCTGAGAAATTCCCATTATCTCTGAACCCTGTGACACCTGTTGTATCAGCTGGAACAAACAGATTAATCTAAGTAATCCTGTTATCTTG
Source organism: Mixophyes fleayi (assembly GCF_038048845.1). Taxonomy (NCBI): domain Eukaryota; kingdom Metazoa; phylum Chordata; class Amphibia; order Anura; family Limnodynastidae; genus Mixophyes; species Mixophyes fleayi. Next base: position 96,167,416 of record NC_134412.1, on the reverse strand, counting down.
CAGCGAGGTGCCTGATGCAGGCAGGTTGTCCCAGTGCTTGGAGCAGAGGGAGGCTGAGAAAGCTGCATCCCAGCACTTTATTTGCACATATAAACCTCCTGATGGCAGCAGTGACTGCATCTGAGAAGCCTACAGCTAGCTAAGTACCAAGACGTGGACACATCGTCAGACTCTACATTACAATATACAGTCGTTCTAACCAGGGGAAGGAAAACAAGGCTGCGGCCGAGACCCTTCTGTTTGGCTGACATCCAGCTATCACTATATGTTTTCTACTTATCACCTAAACTACTGCTCTGTGTAACCTCATTTATGGCTTAAATTAATCATAAGAGTGAGGGTACATTAGGAAGGTCTTTACTACATTTGGGTATTGTGTGTATTAGAATGTTTTTGTTATATTGAGGAAAGTGTGTGTATAAATGTACCCCCTCCACCATAATAATCTGCTGCTTATTCGCTGCTCTGCCAACCAGGGCACATAGGTGGCTTCAGTCTGTATCTCTGTAGTAATGCTCAGCACCTTCCTCCGCCTGCTGCTCCTCTGACAACAGCGCCATCTTGTGGCATAAACATGTGAAGCTCGGAGGGAAACTAGGCAAATGACCGCTATAGAATGTTGCCTAACTGTCAGCTCCTTGGGTGAGATCTCTCTTCTAGCCATATTGTGTGTGTATATATATATATATATATATATATATATATATATATATATACTTTATTTTGTGCACAGCTATGAAATATATATGTAAACACATAATAATAATAATAATAATAATAATAATAATATTAAACACATTAAGATAAACAGGGACACTGTGGTGTAATTTATGAAGCTGCGGGTTTGAAAAAGTGGAGATGTTGCCTATAGCAAACAATCAGATTCTAGTTGTCATTTTGTAGAATGTACTAAAAAAATGGTAACTAGAATCTGATTGGTTGCTATTGGCAACACATCCACTTTTTTTCAAACGCACAGCTTGATAAATTTATTCCTGGGACTATTTCAACCTCTTAATGACTGTTGTCACTTGCTATGTACTGTGTTTCCAGCATATAACATGCTATGACTATTATCTGCTACAGCCAGTGTCAGTGCTTTATGAAGACTATTGCACTTATCTAAGTGACGAGGTGTGAGATTATCATAAGGTGAACAGTCCCCATGTATTCTCCCTACAAATGAAGTCACTGCTGGGCTAATTCTATTTCACAAGGATCCCGATTGTACGAGCACCACAACAATCCCTGGCCTGTTATCGCCATCTCAAATGTTAACCCTTACTGCTCCTTGCCAGGATCACACCACTCCCCCAGCGATATTTTCATGATACATTGTGTAAATTTCTTTATTGCCTCATCATAATCACTCCATATTAATAAATAGACCCCCATGTCTGGATGTCAGGCACTGACCATGGTGAGTACACCGCCTGCCACAATAGCTACCGTAGAAAACACTATTTCATTACCAGATGTTTTGCAGAGCTATGGAAACGAGTTTCATTGCAAGGAGACAGCATAAATATTACACATTCATGAGTCAATCTTATATTATAACAGGGAAAGTTGGGTCAGTCTGACTCCTAATTCAGTCAGCCATCATAATTCTAGAAGATTAGAAATTACTTGGCCTAGTCAGACTGCAAATTTTGTTGTTTATTCTCCAAATAAAGACATTTTAATGGAAAAACCTGGGAAAAGAGTCAGATCTCGATAGGCTGCTGATGATAAAAAGTCATCTCACAATGAGAGGTACTTGACAGGTCTGCAAATTCAGCAGCAAGCTGCTGTTAGGAGGGTGGTCTCAAGACAGTCAATTGAAGAGAATGGAATATTACAGATAGCACTGTATTTCTCCGGGACCAATTGTCATGTTTTCTGTAAAGATCAGAGGAAAGTATCAATTTACCCCCAGCTCCTAATATCTTTCTTGTTTTACCAACTGCAAATCTTGTCCTCTAGGACTAATGACAGTGTGTAACAATATCAGTATATTTTGGAGATGCAAAGAAGAAACGGTGTCACATTAAAGATCCAAAGGTCACAAATGACATTTCATATTGTCGAGAAATCAGCGTCACATGACTCCATTTATTTGTGTCTATGATTTGGTTTACATGATTTGTAGCAATGCAAAAATCAGCAATGAAGAAGGAACATCTAACCTACTCCAAGCTTTTGGTGACTTAGTGATGATAACTGTAGTTAATAATTAGGGGCTCTGAACTGTAGCACGCTGGACCCCACAGTTTATAAAAATCAGGTGTGTGGAATCTTTGCACTACTTGTAACCATCACAATAGTAAAACAACAAGAGTAAGATACATGCTGCAAATCTACCAGCTAGATTTGATCGTTTTAGTCCCACTTGGCCACAAATCACTGCATGTATTGTCCTAAAGTGCTTTGTTGAAAGGTTATTGATGTACAATGTTAAATCCATTTTCAACCAAATTTCAATCTTATTTGCCCACAGAGCACTTGTCATTCATTGGAGTCTGTGGGCTAGATTTACTAAGAATCGAGTTTGGTCACCAGTGGTTTACTGGTCCAAACTGCCGCATTGAAAAACCAAAACCGCCAGCAGTTTTGTCCAAACCACCAGCGGTTTGGTTATAACCACCATCAAAACCGCCATCCAAAAGACAGGACAGGGCAGTTTTAATACCTGCTTCTGAATGGCGTGATACAAGCTGTTTGAGCTATTTTGCCATTTAGAACATAAGAGAAAGCACCATTGACACTTAATATTATTATATGTTCACAATTCCCCCAATGCTATAAATAGTGTCCCCTTAAAAAAAAACCTGGAAAAAAAAATTCCCCATAAGTTAATATTAAATTAATTTTGCCCCTTAATCAATAAATAATGAATGCCCAAATAATTTAACATCAATGGTGCTTTTTCTTATGTTCTGAATGGCATCATGCAGTTTGAGCAATCTCGCCACTCACAACCACCTCTTTATTTTGGCCGTTTGGAAGGCGGTTTTGCAAACCCCAGCTTAGTAAATCTGGCGGTTTGTATGTTCATTCTAAAATCGGGATAGCGATTTGTAAAATGGTGGTTTTGTAAAATGTCAATTCTTGACGTTTTAATTGCAGTTTTGGGCTTTAGTAAAACCGCTGGAAAAATCGCCAAAAACCGGCGGTTTCACCAAACCGGCCTTTAGTAAATCTAGCCCAATGAGTGAGTAACACATTCTCTTGCACCATCCAACAAATGTAATTTCATGGAAAAGTGCAATATATTACATATCCATAGGAATACAGTATATGAATCTCTCTACCGGTTCCTGTGTAGACAGTGGCTCCCGCAACCTGTTTTGTTACACTGTGTCTACTGATAACTAGAATAAAGAAGTTATGTTATGGATTCAGTGTAACCCTGTGGTCTTACTGCTATTCACACTGGCACCGCTGCAGAAAATAAGAAGAGAATTATAATCCTATTATCTACAGCTGCATTTTCTCAAGAAGAAAGCTGTGTATATTTGCATTTTATTTTATTAGATGTTCTGTGCTTGATTCCAATTGAAATGACTTGAATAAATTGGAATATTAATGAGCATTTTTGGAGCTGCCACCCACAGTTTGTGTGTTTAAAAAAGAAAACAGCCAAAAAACTGCTGTGTATGTTTTTCCCTCAATTAGATTTGCAGAGTTTGTGTTTGGAGCTATTAGGCAGCCAGTCACAGCAATGTTTTAGAGGGGAGAGGGACACTGTTGTGAGCACACGGATCCCACCTACTCCGCTCTACAGAGAGATAAAGATTGCATTAGATGTGTGTGTATTGAAGCGTACCAATCATACACTCACACTGCCAAGGGATAGGACCCCTCACACTACATATATTGTATACTATGACAGACAGAGATTACAGGAGAATAATATAATGCAGTGACATTTAGCTGTGTCCCCCACAGCAACACAGCTCAAATCTACCCTAATAACACTGCCATATAATGTAACCCAACACAACACTGCCACCGCAACACTACCCGATACAAAACTCCTACACAAAACCACCATATTAACACTGCCTAATCAACACTGCCAAACTAACACAACACTGCCACACTAACACTATCCAATACAATACTCCTACACTACCTAACACAAAACCACCATATTAACACTGCCACTGTAACACTACCTGATACAATAGTCCTACACAAAACCACCATATTAACACTGCCTAATCAACACTGCCAAACTAACACATTCAGATCCAGAGTGCCCCCTATAGGAATACACTAACACTAACTAACACAACACTGACAAACTAACACAATACCCCCACTACGCAAAACAATACTCCCACACTACCTAAAAACAACACCACCATATTAACACTGCCTGATCAACACCACTACAGTAACACTACCCAAAATTGACAAACTAACACAATACCACACTAACATTACCTAATAAGACAATGCCACACTAACACAATAAAAAACATAGACACACTAACACTCACAAACACAACTCGCCAACACTAATACTACCTAACACAAAACCACCCCACTAACACAATACCACACTAATACCAGCTAACACAGCACTACCACACTAGCACAATACCACACTAATACCAGCTAACACAGCACTAACACACTAGCACAATACCACACTAACATTACCCAATAAAACAATGCCACACTACCTAACAGAAAAATAGTATATTAACAATCAGAAACACAGCCACATTAACACTACATAATAAAACACTGCCAAACTAACACTACCCAAAGCAATACTGCAACATTAGCACAATACTACACAAACAATACTATAATAATATTACCTGTAAAAGAAAGAGAACATAGAGAGTTACATCTAGTTATGTGTGCACTGCCCCATCTATATAAAAGAAATAGTCATCTATCAGTGATTGTATTCACTCTACTGGCAGGCATGTGTGCCCCAATATACCAGCATCCACCAAAAGAACATAGACAAAGAAAATATTAAAAGTATAAATTGCTGTCTAGAATATTTTGTCTTCTGCCCAAGAATGTGTGGCCCATCCACTAATGCCGCACCATGTGTTGGTGAGAATAATCTCAGATCCAAGGTGGCAGACATTACTCTGCACCCTTCCCCCATTTGTTTGTTATATTCCATTTGCACCTACCAGTGCAGAACTTAATTGTTGAAACAATCTGCACAGGAATTGTAATAGGAACATGGCTGGATAAAATATGTCATACTAAAAGGCATGCTACATATACAAGTGATAGGTGACGTGTCCGGTGCTTATGATACATTTGTTTGTCTTTACAAATCACTCTATGCATGTTCCCTCTGGAATGATATTTAAGTAGTAAATAAGTAGCTGGTCGCAGGGTCACTAATCCTCTCTGCTGCTGTTTCCCATGACTGGCAGGCAGCACGCTGTCTCCAGCAAAGTCACTTTGGCTGAACCTGGGACCTCTCCCACCTGCAGTTTGTTTTCTCAGTTTCTATTTACTCATCAGGCTTATGTCCAGCAATGGAGAAGTTACGGTAGATCCACAGGTCATAGACTGCTTAATCGGGCAATACATTGTAATGTTGTTGCAATACATTTTAGAAACAATTGAAAGACATCATGCTATTGCCTGGACACAGTCACTGTAAAGTACACGATACAGATACGGATCCATACTTAAGTCCAGCCCATATGGTTCTTTATTCTGGCATGCAGAGAAGCAGCTAGCAGGATTGTGGGGTTTACAAGTAAGGTAACATTTTGTTTAATATGTTTCTCTTTTATTTTATTTATTTATTTCACGTTGCTTATTGTTCAACAAAGAAGTTTAATAAAATCTAGTTAATAAATAGTCATTGAGGAAACTTCCTGTGATCTGGAACCTTGAGAACAGTAACAGACAAGCTGAGATCCCTACTGATACATTGCTGCTTTCCCAACCCTACGTCTGTCACGAGATCTTTACTGTGGCCAGAGACAAGGATAAAGGAAATTGTTTAACTAGATATTTTTGGGAAGTTTTATCCAGTTGGTATCTTCTATTCCTGGCGTATAGGATGGCAAATTACATTTTGCAGAACGAGTGGTCACTATATTCATTCTACAAGTTAATAATTGGTATATCCTTATATCATGAATTGCAAGCTATACTTATGACGTATAAATGCAATTCCCCAACGCTTTGCTCCTATAGGCATCTATAACTCCGCTCTCACTGTATTCCTATTCTTCAGATAGATGTATAGAGGATGGTATATCTTGTTACAGAAGTGTCAGGGTTAAGTGGGAGACAATGCCAGAAGCAGAGAGATACAACTGGCCCCTGCTGAGCCTGTATAGAGTTGTATCAGGGAACAGGGGTAATGATGCTGCAAGGTGTTACACACCACTGGAAAATGCATCAGTGGCAGAAAAAGACTGCAAGATCAGTACAAGGTGTGAGAGGAGGTGGGAGAACGGGACATACATGCAGTACAGAGCTACATAGGACAACACATCACACACAGTAATATCATATAATATCATATAATATCATATACATAGGACAGCACAGACACCGACATATAACCGTGTACATCCATACCACAAAATGGAACCAAACAGCATGGAAATTACATAACTAGACCTGTCATTCAAAATACAAATCATCATTCAACTTCCATTCCACAAATGTCCATGGGCCGTGTGCAATGTAACGTGACTTCTAGTATCCAGAACATTTACATTAGGTTGCACATATACAAAAAAGGTCACATATTTATGAATCTATCTATCTATCTATCTATCTAAAAGTGTGGGATCTACTATTGTGAATACTTGGGACTTGTGGCTTCCCTGATGATGTAATTTGGAGTACCATGTCTAAAATATGGTACATGACATTAGAAAATACCTTTGTCATTCCCGACACTTCCCTATCATTCCCCGTCTCATTACCCTGTATAGCAGCGCTCCTTACAGTGACTAAATGATGAGGAGCTCGGTGATCAACGTTTGAGTGCTTAACGTTTGAGTGCTCATTCTATGGTATAGTAGAACTCCTCACAGAGGATGTAGGAGATACACTTGGTGATTATGTCTATGTGTATGGCATTTCCCTCCACATTACCTTGTATCACAGAGCTCCTCAAAGTGACTGCAGAAGGATACAATTGGCAATTATATATTTGTATATGACATTCCTCAACTAATTACCGTGTATCGCAGTGTTCCTCACAGTGACTTTTTGAAACAAGGACCAAACAAAGGACAAGGGGGGTCATCAGCTGTGAATGAAAGAAAGACAGCTTCACCAGCGTAGGAAGGGGTACTATACTGAACGGATGGCACAGTTGTTAGCATTCCTGCCGCACATCACTAGGGCTATAGGTTCCATTTCAACGACTACCCTGTCTGTGTGGAGTTTGTATGTTCTCTTTGTGTTGTGTAGTTTGCCAATGAATGCTCTGCTTTCATCCCACAGTCCAGAAAGACGTAGGAGCTATATGAATAAAGATTAATAAATATTAAATAAAATAAAAATGAGTGGTTAAGTTGTGGAATGCCTTACTACATGGAGGTGGGGATGGGGAATTCACCGACAGAATTTGGAAAATGGATTTTGTTCTTTTCTTATAAGAAATGCTGTCTGTAACTATAATTAGTAGAGGACTTTATAGGGGGTGACTGGATTTCCTTCCCTATGAGGATAATCTGGGGACTGTCATACTGGGGGTTTTGTTCTCCTCTGAATCAACGCAGTTGGGATTTATGAAAGCTTGTACTCAATGGACCTGTGTCTTTTTTCAGCCTTACAAAGTTTATATATAACTATGTAACGTAAACTGCTCCAACATCCACATATTACTCTGCTGGGGGAAAAACAGCCCAAGAGCCTCTGACAATTACTGTGTTAAATGCACCACAAAAGCTCTTTGTAAACTTGATGGCAGCCACATAGTAACCACATAAGTTAATTGTTTGATGATAACCCAATTACTATAGTAGCAGAAAGCCCTGGCTCAGCAGATCCCTAATTAAATGAGGCCTGAAATAAGACTGGGAGGACAACACGTGCTATAGGTATCATTATCTTTCAGATGTAGCATCAGCCTAGCGCTCTACATGACACAGTGCAATCTTCATCCCACCCCATCCATTTGTGTAATGATCCCAGACAGTGAGTGCAAGAAGAGTTCAGGCAGATGAGACCGGCATGCAGATGTCAGATTGCTCACTGTATTCAAGGAACAGGCTACTGACCTCACTTGGGATGACCGGCCCAGGAGAGGTCATTTGCCTCTTTTCCATCACTAAAACTGCCAAATCAGATTAGATTTTAATTGTGTAAGATGACTGTTTTAGAGCCCACACAATTATCTAATATCTGCTAATTTAATTGCAACAACCAGATTGGCAGGCAAAATCTGCATGAATGTGGGTAGCTTGGGTTGGGTACGAGTCATTGATGCTGAATATTCCGACACCGAGGACTCCTCCAAAAAAAATGTGACTCTGTAGAAATATCGACGTTGGAGTTATCCGATCGGCGCAGGATACTGACCACAAGTGACTGCGACTACTGAGGTGTCCGGCAGGAGACTTTAACGTCAGTGCGACTTCTATCCCTTTTAATTTAAAGCGGCAATGTTTGGTTATGTGTTTAAACACTTAACCTGCAGGGTTTGACATTGCCGCTTTAAATTAAAAGAGATACAAGTCGCACTGACGTTAAAGTCTCCTGCCGGACACCTCAGTAGTCGCAGTCACTTGTGGTCAGTATCCTGCACCGATCGGATATTTGCAACGTATATGCAGGTAAGTCTGCTTCTATTAACATCGTTTTTTTACAGAGTCGCATTTTTATTGGAGGAGTCTTCGGTCTCGTTATGGTGGTAATCGTTAAACCGATTACCACCGGGTAGCTTGTGGTCATACTTCACAACAGCCATTTCTGACACCTATATCACACAACATGAAGAAGGTCTGACATGGAATGGCATCACATGACATATTGTAACTCAGTCTGTCCTCCCTGCTGATATTTACCATATTTTTTATTATCTGAGTGATTGACATGGAGGGTAAGATACAAGGGGCAGCCAGGGGTCAGTATATTGTGGGGCATATTCAATTAGGGTTCCGGTTCGCGGGATCGCGCCGGAACAGGCCGCGTACTTAATCCACGTTACCGCAATAACGTGGATTTTTGTTCGCAGCCCATAGGGTTGCGAACGAAAATCCGCGTTATTGCGGTACCGTAGTACCGGCAAGAACGAGCACTTTTCGCGGTAACGCGCGTTACCGCGAACCGGAACCCTAATTGAATATGCCCCTGTGAGTGAATAGCACAATAGTCACAATTCCCTCAGGAGTGTAACACACACACTCAGGAAAGTGTCACAAAATGAATCCTGTTCCACGCAGTGATTTTACACAACATCATCAGCAGCAGCAACTATTTATATAGCGCCGCTAATTCCGCAGCGCTGTACAGATAACTCACTCACATCAGTATGGACTCGAGTCATTAAGGAGAACAAAGCATAAAAAAGGAGTAACTTTGCACCTTGGCAAAACCATGTTCCATTGAAGGGAGAGGTCCTAGATCAACTTTACATTTCCATGTAAAGATAAAACTATTAATTATTTGTGTGATACATGAAAAAGCAGCCAGTAATTTCCTTACATGCAAAATAATAAACTAATATGCACCCCTTGCAGTGTAACATGGTTTGTCCAGGAGCAAAGATACTCTTTTTTTTTGCCTTGCTCTCCTTAATGACCGAGGCCCCATATGGTGTTTTACGTGAGCACTGCTCAGCACACAAGGGCCTTGGTGTATGTTGTTGGCTGATAAATCAATGGGCAGAGATTCCATCTGTGCGATATGACTAAGCGCTTGTAACTAATAATAACCCTAAAAGTAACAGATATTGCAGATTTAAGCAGACACTGTTGTTGTCTAAGAATAGACATCCAGCTGGTCAGTAATAAATGCCAGCCTTGTTCTTCCTCGTTATTTTTCCACTATTTCAACATTGCTAGCTCCATTTATTTTTCAGTCATGTGGCCGTGTAATCCTGTATATTACAAATATTACCCACACCTTGTGCATCGCCCATTAGTGGGGCTCCGTGTGACTTGCACACCCGGTACAGGTCTTAGTTTAGCCACTTTGGCGGCGTAGGAAACCATTAGGTTGCGCTGACCACGTTCCTGCGTTCCCCCTTGTAGCTTCTCCAGAACGGTAAACTGACTCCGTGCTGTGTAAGATAATTCATAGTATCCTAAAAAAAGCTCTCGGCTCAGGAGTCCTGGCTGTTCTTTTAACTTTTAATGGATATAATGTTATTCTTTATTAGTTTTAAACGCCAGGACAAGCTTTGTTACTATGCAAAAAAAGAAAAACACTTTAATGAGAAGACGGGAAAAATGGAGTTACGTTTGTAATAAATGAATGTTCCATGTACTTTGCTGGTGTCTAGAGGGACCCATTCTAGGCCAGTTTAATCCAAGAAGCTGCTGGATACAGCATTTATGTTAGGAGAGTGAGCACTGATGGGCCAGGTCTCTCTGCATTTGAAGCCTGTATCTCAGCAATATCCATTAGCAAACTGCCTTGTTATTTTTATACAATATCCATTTATTCTGCACTGCTGTGTAATGAGGAAATACACATTATAAACAACACTATGCACAGTACTTTGGATGAAAGAGAGTGAAGCCTCTTGACATGTAAGCTTACAATCTAAAAGTGTTATTAGGAAACGAATCAGTAGACTGTTATGAGCGTATGCAAGGAGGGCGCTTGCACCACATCCAGTAATACTGAGACAGGCTGGACACAGCCTGGGACAGTAGTAGTATGAGAGCAGGATCAGCCTTAATCTCAGGGAGAATTGTGTTTCAAATGCTAGTAAATGTATGAATTTTGATGCCAGAGGGTACAAGGATTACGATCTGATCTGGGCCCTTTAGCTCTAGATGAGAATGCCGGTATAAGAGTTGAGCTGGGCGTGAAAGTGTCATTATGAGAGTTGAGCTGGGCGTGACAGGGCCAGTATAAGATCTGAGCTGGGCGTGATAGGGCCAGTGTATAAGAGCGAGCTGAGGTGGGCGTGACAGGACCAGTTTAAGAGCTGATTTGGGCCGAGACAGGGCCAGTATAAGAGTTGAGCTGGGCGTGACGGGGCCAGTATAAGAGCTGAGCTGGGTGTGACAGTGCCAGTATAAGAGCCGAGCTGAGCTGGGCATGACAGGGCCAATATAAGAGCCGAGCTGAGGTGGGCGTGACAGGACCAGTATAAGAGCCGAGCTGAGGTGGGCGTGACAGGACCAGTATAAGAGCTGACCCGGACCGTGACAGAACCAGTATAAGAGCTGATTTGGGCCGAGACAGGACCAGTATAAGAGCTGAGCTGGGCGTGACAGGGCCAGTATAAGAGCTGAGCTGGGAGTAACAGTACCAGTATAAGAGCTGAGCTGGGCGTGACGGGGCCAGTATAAGAGCTGAGCTGGGTGTGACAGGGCCAGTATAAGAGCTGAGCTGGGCGTGACGGGGCCAGTATAAGAGCTGAGCTGGGTGTGACAGGGCCAGTATAAGAGCTGAGCTGGGAGTAACAGTACCAGTATAAGAGCTGAGCTGGGCGTAACAGGGCCAGTATAAGATCTGAGCTGGGCGTGACGGGGCCAGTATAAGAGCTGAGCTGGGTGTGACAGGGCCAGTATAAGAGCTGAGCTGGGCGTGACGGGGCCAGTATAAGAGCTGAGCTGGGTGTGACAGGGCCAGTATAAGAGCTGAGCTGGGTGTGACAGGGCCAGTATAAGAGCTGATTTGGGCCGAGACAGGACCAGTATAAGAGCTGAGCTGGGCGTGACAGGGCCAGTATAAGAGCTGAGCTGGGCGTGACAGGGCCAGTATAAGAGCTGAGCTGGGAGTAACAGTACCAGTATAAGAGCTGAGCTGGGCGTAACAGGGCCAGTATAAGAGCTGAGCTGGGTGTGACAGGGCCAGTATAAGAGCTGATTTGGGCCGAGACAGGACCAGTATAAGAGCTGAGCTGGGCGTGACAGGGCCAGTATAAGAGCTGAGCTGGGAGTAACAGTACCAGTATAAGAGCTGAGCTGGGCGTAACAGGGCCAGTATAAGAGCTGAGCTGGGCGTGACGGGGCCAGTATAAGAGCTGAGCTGGGCGTGACGGGGCCAGTATAAGAGCTGAGCTGGGCGTGATGGGGCCAGTATAAGAGCTGAGCTGGGTGTGACAGGACCAGTATAAGAGCTGAGCTGGGTGTGACAGGACCAGTATAAGAGCTGAGCTGGGCGTAACAGGGCCAGTATAAGAGCTGAGCTGGGCGTGACGGGGCCAGTATAAGAGCTGAGCTGGGTGTGAGAGTGCTGTTATAAGAGCTGGGCGCGAAAGTGCCGGAATAAAAGTTGAGCCTTTACTTTGAACCAATTCCTCCCCTCAGCATGTGCGAACTTCTGCTCTTCTGCAAAAACTGCCTTCTTTCTCTGAAATGCAAATTGGCAGAAATCTTTTGCAGATCAAGGCACATGGCAGGTCCAAAGCTGCTTTGGCCCTGCAACTGAGTGCCTTATAGATCACCGCCTGAGTATGAGTGTATAAGTATAAGATGCAAGCTGAGGTCTAATATTGTGCTGCACTTTTATGATAAATAAACCTGATTTTGTAATAGTTAACAGAAATAATAAAACATATCATTAGTTTAGCTATAGAGCAGAGGCATCCCATCGCCTGGACCCCCAGCCACCACACAACCTACAAGAACAGTATATCCACCAGTGGCACACTTCAATGTAGTATATAAAGAAACAGAATTCCAGCTTAATTTTCAGGACCAGTACAGAAAATAACTGGACACAAAACTAGGCATTTACTTCAATCTGGCATATAAAATGTTTTTACTAATTATCCCTCATTTACCAACAAACAAGACCAAGACCAAAAACATCTGTTTAATACAGAATACAAGAGACAGGTGCCAGAAATTGTTGGAACAGGCGACACATATCGAATAAATAAACAGATATTGATATATATTAGTCTTTTCGCATCCTAAGGACGGCTTTTCAGCGCTCAGTATGAAAAATTGATGGTGACAACTAGAAAGAACTGTGAACTACTCAGAAACCAGATCACCTACTGTCTAGCTGAGCCCATTCCCGCACGCGGGCAGATGCTCGGACATTAGACGGCCGCTCTACACATCTGGGAGAGCGAATTTCACATCCAGCTATAAATGTCGTTAAACAGAATAATGCTCGTGGGGCAATAAAAAGTGTCACGGTATAAATGCGGCCGGCAGAAAAGGTACGGGGGAAAGGGAGACAATTTGTCAGATGTGATTGCCAACCTCCTATATTGTTTTATAGCCGACAGAATGGAAAAGCCTAATGAAACTGAGCCCAAGCTGGAATAATTACTGGCGTGGAGCAAGATTACCCTGCAGAAGGTGAAATACATCAGCGCAGTCTGGATAACTTCGCTTTTACCATCTGCGACTTATTCTGACTTCCAACCTTCACACAATTGAAGGTATCCTAAAAAATTCACAGCAAAGCAGCAATATTAAATATGTCAAGAAACCGCCTCAATCACTGACCCACTCACTTTATCTTTCTAATGAGAGAACGTTTGTCATCATGTGAGGGACCCTTTGCCCTCTGTACCAGTATCGGGCAATACATTATAATACATCCTGGTTAAAGCACTTACATGCTGCACATACACTACCATGAATGCTGGAAATTAGGAATCAAGTAATGATGAGTTGTCTGAAATAAACACATCCATTTTATATACCTACATATTAATGTGTCTGCTTGCATATCTGTGTATATATGTTACAGAGGGGTATATTTAACAAATTGTGATGGTGCACTAACGTGCACTTAACATAGAATCCATGCCCCGATGTGTCCCCCGCATATTTATTAAAGATGCATCGCAGCAAATATCGTGGATATCTGCTGCTTTGCATTCTGCTTCGTTTTGGGGAGCAGTCACCATTCAATAGAATGGTGACTGCTCCCTCTTGCAATCTAACAAGTTCCGAAAAATAGATTTTTTCGGGAACTTGTCTTGATAATGCTGGAGCTGGCGTACATTATCATAAATGAGAAATCTCAGTGCTGTCAGCTCTGCTCCGAAGAGCAGAGCTGGACAGCGCATGTGTGGAGGGATCACATGATCCCTCCCTGTCAATCACCGCTCGCTCTCTGCAAACTATAGTTGCAGAGATCGATGGAGATGTTTGTGCGCATGTGAACTGCACATGCGCAATTGCTGAAAGAAGAAGACTGAAGATGACGAGGAGGTGATCCAGGGACATCGCGTTCCGAAGAGGCGGGTAAGTGTGATTTTTTTTTTATCACAGAAACAGCAGTTTTTCGGAACTGCTGTTTCTGTGCAGGGTTGTACATAAATGTGAGAAATAGTTCAATCCTTATCATGGCGATAAGGATTGAAAACTATTTTTCACTTTATGTTAATATTGATAAATGTGCCCCAGAGTGTATTCTTAACGGAACTCTTTAGCGGATTCTAATATCGTTTTGTATATATGTAATGATAGAGTGTATATTGTTCCTTATATATATATATATATATATATATATATATATATATATACATATAAACCACAGACTCATTACAAGATGCAGAGTGTAGTGAAGACTTGAGCTTCTACACAATACACTGTACATCTTTCATTACCCAGCATGTTCCGTTTATATATACTGCTCTTGACAACAGACATGCAATGTTATTGGTTTGTGTTTTGCAATGTTTAGTGCAATGCTGAGGCATGCGCTATGGGGTGTGAAAGGTTTACTAAGCTACAGGTCTTTGTATCATCTGTTATTAGAGTTCCCCAGTGGCGATGTCCATGCAGCCATTTAAATCCTATAGGTTTAATGATAGTCTTGATACACAATGAGGCTTAAAGCAGAAGCTTCAGCTGAGAGGCCAAATAAAAGGACATAAATACTGGACTGGAGAGGGGATGAAAGTCTAAAAATGTGCCTGCATGAGTATAAAGGAAAGGAGAAGATAAAAGGAGCCACAGAGAGACAATTGTTCCAGACGGAGAAAAAGGAAGAAGACATTAAGGTGATATTGGAGCGTAGCTGAAACAATAAAATGGTCACATCTATTGAGGGCACAGCTAGTGATTGGCAGTGGTGCCATCCTCCACACATCAAACAGGCTTTTGTAGTGCAGAGACAGAAATATAAGCCTGGCGTTCTGACTCACATTGCATTTTCAGTTTGGCGGGAAGGACCCTGCATAATATTTCATGTACAGATATCACATTGCTTTAGTTTAGTTAACTTACGCGGCAGCGTTTGCTCCTTTGTATCAAAGCAGAAGTGATATTTGATTCTGCATTATGTGGTTCTTTGCCGGCAGATTGGAATCCTTGTTCTATGAATGTTTATTTATCAGGTGAGTAATTCCACATGGCATAACCTTTGATAGGATCAGACGGCATAAAAATACAGAGGCTAATAATTAATGCATTATCTGTCTACATGGAGCAGAAATGTCCCACCATAGGGGCTCCTCACACAGAGCAAGTTTAGCTGCTAAACTCCTTCAGTGGAGGTTCCCCTGGAAGCACATGTCACTTCCAATGCTTAGACATGTGGAAAGAGGGCTGACGGAAATACGAGGAGACAGCGAGACATGGGAGGAATGACAGGCTGCGTTAGATGAAACGGTTCTGATGTTCCCATGCTTCTCGCCAAGAGAGGGATAGCGATCTGGAAGGGATGAATGAGCAGGAGACAGCGCGCAGCCCCAACACCATGGGGCTGTATTAGAAACGCAACATTGATCCAGTGATGGGCAATGACACAGAAACACACACACTACAAAATGGAAGAAATAGGGTGTTATGTGCTACCTGCAATGTAGGCTGATGGATGACCTAGTTGAGCGGTAGCTCTTGGGGGCAGTGATGAAAGGGTCATCTGACTGCAAGACTCACACAGCCGTATAAAGCTTTCTGCAGTAACATGTCTGTACTTCTATTATAATTGGATTTATTTACTATATTGTTTATAAAGGTACCACCTCTGCCCATCAAATAGATATGTAACTACTCAAAACATTTTACCCAGTCCTGGTGGTATTAAAGGACCACTAAACACAAAATACAAGTCGGGTTATATAAAAGAGCTGCTGATAACACAAATATATAAGTAAGAGGATCAGAAACTTATCAGAACTGAAGATACCTGAGATAAAGTTCTTCTCTTGGTGCAGACAACAGACCCCCCTGTCAGTAATCCCATTGAGGGATGATAATGGAGAGCAATACCTTGTCTGCACAGCATGTATAATAGAGTCAAACATGTCAGGGCATACTTGCTTACTTTATGGAACAAGTGCAGTGGGCACGACTATGCGATTTGCATCATCACAGCCGCCCCAAAAGCAATGACGCGACTCGCATCTTCGTGCAGTGAGGGTAGGGGCCATGATGACTCGATTCACAAGATCCGGAGGGTGACTATTTCCTGAAATTCAGATATCTCGAGAACATTCCAGGATAGAACAAAAGTGTGAGTATATTTATATATGTGTCATTAGTTTCTATCTTATAGAAGGCAACATGTGTGTTTTGAGTTTAGTTGTACTTTGATTACACAGACTTGCATGCAATAAGGACACAGATGGACAACTCAGCGGAATGGGGAGGAAGAAGAGGGAACAGTGAACACTAGATTTCAGGAGACATTATAGTTTGTTTAGGCAGCCATGTAATCTTTGTAAATACAGAAACTAGATATAATTCAATCACCAAGCAACACAGGATAAGATAGAATGTTGCCAGTCCTCACAATCTTTGCCAAAAATGGTTTGAAATTTTATTTGATACTCGAGGGTGATAGAAATAAAGTGACTTTAGGCTTCAGCTGCCAGAGTCTCCAAGATAATTACAGTCGCCTGTGGAAAGTTTGCTGAGTTCAGGATTCATGGAGGAGAGAAAATCTCTCAGGGCCCACCCTAAAGCAAATACTGTCAGTGTGACACTAGTCAATGTGTGGAGAGGGAGAGATTGCTGGCTGCGGCGCAGAACTCACGTGGAATAAATCTACTGAGAACTGTGCTAACACTTGCCACATAAGATCTGTCAAAGCACACAAAGCCTACGTTTTGCTCACTCGTTCGAAGAAAGCAGGAACAAAATGTCATTTTTCTGTTACAAAGAAAGTATTTATTTTTGGGTCATAATTTGATGTTATTAAAAACAGAGAGAGAAGCAGCAAAATAGCTTGCAGCAGCCACACATCATGCGTTAATATTAGAGAATATCATAAAATAATGCAGGAGATCCCTGTATCCATCCATCCAGTATCACATAGTTCAATGTCTCGCCACACTCTGCAGACAGAATAATAAGACGATTTAGATGTAACAAGCCGAGGCTGGATGCAAGGAAACGGAGCACTGGACATTTGTGGGAGGACAGAGGAGAACATTGTTTTCTGTAATAAAATACCACTGTTAATGTGATGGTCCTTGTTACACACCTATCACTAGCACTGAATAAGACACGGCCTATTTTGGGGGCCTGTAGTTATTATTTTCCCCCCAGTCTGAGGGCTATGTGACATTAGGTAGATCCGTTTCAATCTATCTATCTCATATCTATCTATCTATCATTGTTTATTTAAATGATGTCACATGTTCCTTAGCAGCTGATAAAATCATACAGATAAGACACAAGAGAACAGTAAGCATAACAGTGGGTACAAGCGTACAGATAAGCAGAATAACAAATGCATGGATGTAATCAACAGAATTTATTAATAGCAGTACAGTGCATACCAAACTTTGGAGCAAATAGCAATTTATTATATGTAGAAATCATATAGCTATCCTGTGATCACAAACCAACTCCAAAGTTACGTTGTGCTACCGTGATATATATATATATATATTCAGCAGCAATATCTTACTGAATAACCAGTATTCACTCTTTATTTAAACTAGAAATAGTTGTGTGCATTCCACATTCCATGTCAGTAATTACATCTGGACAGTTCACGTTACAGATGAAGATGCTGGAGAAAGTACATAAACGATCTGTGCCAGCTTGCCTGGGACTTTGTGGACCTGGCACGTTCAGAATTCTGCATGCCAAACACATCTCTGAGGAGAGGCCTGGACCATAGTGAGCGCAGATGAATATCACCACGGGATTGTCTCAGCCAACAGAAATTACAAAGAGACAGAGAGTTAGGGTCGATGAGCAAGAAAACATATCTGAATGGAGAGACAGTGCGTGTGTCAGGACACGTTTGTCACTGCAATGCCCAACTTCCAGCAAAGAGAGTAATAGAGAACTAGAGGCAGATAGAATCTGTCAGGAAGGTTTAATTTGTGGAGGAACCGGTAGAAGCAGCGAGTGAAAGGACAACCCTTCATTTATTGAAGCAGACAGCTGGGAGGGATGGGGTAACTCTGAGGAGAGATCTGTAGGAAGGGAAGAAGTAGCAATTCAGCAACTTTTCTGAACAATGTCGTTTCTTCGCAGAGCAGAATGGACATTATCACTGTGACAATCTGAGTCGGACAGAAGAGAGAAGCTAGAAATGGAGATTTGGCCTTAGGAGAGGTGAAAATTAGACTGGCACAGGATTCTCAGGGCAAATGCTAAAATGTAGTGGCATTCTTGAGGATGTGGATGAACAGTGTAAAATACAGCTTAACACTTTTACTGCAAACCAGAGAAACCCTGAGGTCCAAAAGAACATTGAAAGTGAAGTTCCCATCTGTCTGATTTCCCCCAATGCCGTGACTCATATTACACAAGTGTATTCTGTACACACACAATCTGCTTTTACAAATACTAGTGATAATACGTGGTTACCTGACCAAGTGCATCAGAGAAAATAGAAATATCTAAGAGGAATTTGGATCTTCAACAGATAATCCCAAACAAGCAATGAGACACAACATTCTAAGGGTCATTTACCTACGATTTGCAGGACTTTTGGCCAAACTGGGAATGTGCATGCAGGAAAAGTATAAAGATAAGAATACCGTCACTTTCAGACTACCGCATCACATAATTATAACTCACGTTTGTCTCTTACAATATTGTTCGTTCAACCGTCTTTCATGTCTTAAATGGACTGTCAATTCATTCGCCAAATTTGTACTTTTTAATGGTTTCATTACATTGGTAGAATTGAGCCTATAAAAGCTAATAATCATAGTGCATTTGATTATTATTATTTGAGTATAACATGAGCTGCACACTTTTGTTTGCACCACATAATTACTCAAAGTATCCATTTATACTTATACATAATGTACACATACATTCCGGGTAACATCACAGAACATCCAGAATGCTTCATTTATATAGAATGATCAATGTATTCTTAACCAGTTTTACTTTTGGCTCAACATTTCAAGACATAAATATGATTAAATCTTTGAAGCAAAGGTAAAAACATGTTTTTTTTCTGACTGCTGATGAAATTAGCTGACAATCCAGATGGTAATGTTGATTTAGAATTCTAATTGTCGGTAAATGATGAACAATGTAAGAGGACTCTCAGAGGTGAGAGGAACGGCTGCGGTCCGGCGGCACATTGCACCCTGAACGTGCTAATACGATAATGATTCCAGCCGGCATCTCGCCTCGTCTCATTGTAAGGGGAATATATACGTCTCTGCCACATCTTATGCCCTATTGGAGGGGGGAGCTCTATGATTGATGCCTGGAGCAATCTTAGCTGCAGCAGTGTTTTCATTCCATATTTATAAAACCTGATGGAGGCATCGATCAATTAGGAACAGCTTTCTGTGACGCCGCACACAGCTCTTGGCCGTACATCTCAAGTTCACAGTGAAATCAGTTTTGTTTTGATAGTGAAGCAAAGGGGATGGGAAAAACGGCATCTTGTTTCTATTCTTACCCTATGCGGACGACCCACAGCCATCAGGCAAATTAGACTGCATCAATAAATGTTCAAAGGTCTAGGCAGAAAATAGGTGTCCTCACAATACTGTAAATTATAGGGATAAAATATGTATACAAATGAAGAGGGGGGTGAACCTCCTCAATAAACCTCACCAGTGGTCGTACAGAAAATGTTGCCAGCCGGGTGGCATTAAGAAGCTGCCGGGTGGGGGCAGTGTAATACTTTGCAATAATATTGACAAATGCTGGAGGCTATTGCCCTCACCTGCCAGGACTGGTCAGACTGGTGGTCAGTGGTGTAACACACACTGTAGTGCTCATATAGTGCCTGTTGTAATAGGAGCAGCAATGGTTTATACCATTATAACAGAACTTTGCTGGGCTCCATTAGCCGGGTGACAAGTAAAACCAGCCGGATGGAGCACCAGGGACATAGGTGCTGGGGGAACACTGCTCACTGTCTAATCAATCTGCATTATTAAACAAATCAGAGCTTGATTTGAAAGACTTACAAGGTTATTTAACCCTTTTGCTGCCCAAGACAAGTGTTGGCACCGAAATTGGTGGGTTTTCTAATAAGGTTGGAGTGGAGGGTTGTTGTAGGGCACTCACATGTTCAGCAGGCAATAAATAACATTGCTGCATTGCTGTAGATAGAACGGCATGGGGGGAGTCCTGCATTAAGTTAATTTAAACTTTAGGGGGGAGGGGATCCACGAACCCAACCCACTTTCTTCACAACAAAAAAGGGAAATCCTAGTTTAAAAGAGTAATGCCCCTGTTATTTTTTGTATTGTGGTTACCAAACCAATAAAAAGTATTCATGTAAATAAAAAGAGGGGGTGGATATTTTAGAAATCAAATCTGCCCCTCCCACCCCCCCCACCCCCAGCTCTTTGCAAAATAAGTGGATAAGTGCACATTTGTGGAAGACAATTCCCCTCTTTCAAACAACGCTGTCCCATTTTATTTATTTTCTGTTACAGTGATGTAAATTAAGTTGCGTGTGCATATTTGTACCCCTAGTACCCTGTACCCTAAGTCAGTCCATACAGCTGGTATACCATCCTTGTCGGCAAATCTGCAGCTACTCAGAAATGTATGACAATTCCTCCTTTTCAACTGTTAGCCCAAGTTTTATTTAGAAAATACATGACATACATTATTCCTGCTCAACTTTCTGCTAAGTTCCCCAAATCGGATGCCCTCCCCATTTTTTCTTTGCTTTTTATGCCGCGGCAACCTTTACAATACACTCATCTCATATTTGAAAAAAGATACACTCAACGCTAAGTCAATTCATTCCTATGTGGTTCCATACTTGTCGTAAGACTAGCAGCTATTCAGAAATGTATAACACTCCCTCCTATTAAACTGTTTGCCTGACTTCTGTTTAGTTAATGAAAGAAGAATGTGTTATATTTCTGCTACTATGTCACATTCCAGAAAAAATTGTGCATTAAAGTCTTGCACAAGAAAGGTCAGTGACCTCTCATTTGAGGCAAGTGGATGTTCTAAATGGTGTGCAATGCATTGTCAGGCTAGCCATATAATTGCTACACAATTTATGCATTTCATTCACAACAGTGCAAGATAGCAAACACAAATGCCTTACCATTCTCATGTGCTGAATTTATTATGAGAACCTCGATGTGGAGCACCCAGCACCGGCCTAAAGAGAGTTTCTATGGAATGTATGGTTCCAGTACGTTCTACGGGCACTGCGTGTGCCAGGTCAATCAGTGTAAAGGATGCTAGACCTGGCTGATCTGGTGACATCACCAGAACCTCCTGGCATCCGCTGTGGTAAGATCAGTTTATGTACATTTTTGTTACCATGTGATACGGAAAACATTGCCAGTTTCTAAGCTACAGGACATGAAAACATCACGATCTTAACTTACAGAGCACCGAGAAAACGGCATCTAGAACATGGATACCAGATAGTGGGCAGCTGGTCAACAATCCAGGGACTTCCAGGGAGAATTTCTCCCACAGAAATCTTTAAAACCTAGGCCCTGGGAACCAGGGACAGCCACTTGCTATAGTGACAGCAGATTTGTGCTTTGTCCACAGAACATCCACTACTGAAAACCATATTGTGACTTAAAAACAGGGAGGCTAATCACCAGACAAGATCTAATTGACAGTCATACAAAGGAAGCCTGTGGGATTCAAAGGCTTCATCTCCCTCTCTGGTATTTAACTGTCTTTTCGATGTCTCCTGGAAAATCCACATACATTTATTTCTCTATGCATCTATTATACGCGCCTTTCAGTCCATTTAAATAGCAGATGAAATGGGATGTGTAACAGTGAATGGGGACGGATTGTTGTCAGTTGTAAGACGGATGTTCTTGGGGTCACTATGGAAAGGCGTCTCAGGATTAGTGTGCCAGCCTCATTTCTCTTTAGAACTCTACATTTGTCAGCTGGTAATTTGGTGCCACTTAACAGCTATACAATTGCAGGATATCTAATGATGGCTTTATTTCACTGAAGAACAACGTAAACATACTGACATAAGCAAGTAAGCAGTGTCTGTCGCTTCTCTTACACTCTACTGTGTGGTGTATGATATAGAATACTCATTGTTATAAATCACCATCTTCTAATGGAGAGCCCATTTTAAAACTGATTTTTGCTCGCAGCCCTCGGGGCCGCGAGCAAAGATCTGGGTTAAAATTACCGTATTAACGGTAATACTTTTAGCGCCACGTTATTCCTAGGGTAACGTGGCCGAATTGACTCAGCCCCCATTGAATCCGACCTAGGCATCCCACTCACTGGGTACTGTATAATAAATCCAAACACTGGGCAACACACAGTTAATAATGTATTAACTTCAATCTTTGCTCACCACACCGATGTATATGCATTAATGCTTAGCTAAATCATTGCTTAGCTAATAGGCAAACTGGGGAAAATACTATCTAATCTTCTGGGGATTTTCTTACTTGGTATAATCTTGTAATATGTGGAGTGTTCTGCCTTTGATTATTTGCTAGAGATAGTGTAGATAATAGGACTTGTTAATAACTTTTTTAAGTAATTCATATAAAGTCTTTGCATTTAGAGTTAGGAGCAAAGCACAAAACAGATCAAATGTACACCTTGGCAAAACCACGTTGCACCTCAGGGGGTATGAACATATAGTTGGTGGGGGGGGGGGGAATTGCAATTTTAAATTGCAGTGTGAAAATAAAGCTGTCCAATATTTGTGAGCTACAAGCAGAAGCAGCCAGTATTTTCTGTGCATTCAAATAAAATAAGTAAAAGCATTTGTATCGTCTGTATTGCAACATGGTCTGTCCGGGAGCAAATCTGTTTCTTCTTTGTGATCTGCTCTTAATTATAATGGGTCGATTTATTATTATGTGACAATAATACAGAGTTCCGATCACCGACTATGGAAGCGATAGAAAATCTATTATTGCCGTAATTTACAAAGACAATATCGTGGAGCAGCTGAGTGATACTCAGCTGTCTGCTGATAATGGCTGGCAGGGTGATGAGAAGTCTTGGTCCTGGATGAATCGCTGCACATGTGACCTAGCTCACCGGTTCACGCATGTGCAGTGAGGTCCTGACTTGGGGCTGCCAGTTTCACTTTCCAAAAAAAAGGAAAAAAGAAATGTGTGTAAATATATTATTTATTATATATATATATATACAATACCGTGGAAATGTTTTAGGCAAGTGTGGAGAAAATGCTGTAAAGCAAGAATACTTTATAAAATAGAAGTGTAAATAATTTATTTTTATCAATTAACAAAATGAAAAGTGAATGAATAGAAGAAAACTCTAAATCAAATCAATATTTGGTGTGACCACCCTTTGACCGAGTACGTGTAGTGCCTCAATCTGTAATAAATAGGCGTACCCATGCTCTGCAGTAGGATTGTAGCGATAGCACTTTATAGATAGGAAGAAGTTCTATATCCATAAAAAAAAACATGGGGCTTTACTGTAGTTAATAAATAAATGAGCGACATTATTGGAACACATTCTTCAAAACCTTGGTTGTTCTGTGATATACCAGGTTCCTAACTTACACCGGTATCTATACTCAGGACCTATTTTCCAACCTCTAAGGGATAAGGAATATGTTTTAAATCGTATGCATTTACATATGAAGGGGAAGCTATTGTGTGTTGTTGGGTGCTTCTTAATACCGAAAATTTTGGGGATCCATCACAGTGTCACTGTTATTAGGAAGGGAGGCAATTAAGTAAAATTCATATTTACAACAGCAATCACACAAATAAGGTTTATTTTTCTCTAAAAAGGTACCTTATAAAAATGCATCTGAAACTAATTTCCTTAGCTGTCCACCTACAAATCATTATTTCTGTTTCTAAATCTCTCTGAAAGGCAGACAAGTATAGCTTCCAGTCACACAAACAGACTCAGACTCTCACAATGTTATGTGAAAGCAGAAGGGAAGAGAAGGAGGAGGGGTTTTACAGTGCACACGGAACAAAAGCCTTTCGTTTATGTGTCATGTGACTGTGGTTGCCATGGTAGTCACATGACAATGTAGAACCTGTGCAGAATTAAAAATCAAACGTAGCAGCCTGAAGAAACAAACCATGGAAATATGGTAAATACCAAGCGTGCCACAGGCTTAGATGCTTTAAAGTGGCTTTAATTATGTAAATAGTTTATTATTTTGACTGGTCATGCTGATAACACAATATAACTGTAAGAGAGTGATGCAGACATTTCCTTGCAGCCACTGATGTACATGTATATCTCTAGCTATTTTACAGCAGTTTACTCAAATCCAAAGAAAACACAAATACCTTCTGAAAATATTCTCACATGGATTACCCCTAAGACTGACTGTCTCAACCACGATCGAAAGGATCACTAAACATATAATATATGTTGATGTATTTAAACACACTGCATACAGCATTTTTAATTATTTATGCCAAGGTTTCAGACCTTCAGGAACTTGTTAAAACTGAATGTAAGTCAGTGTGTCCCAAACGTTGAGCTAGTTATTATTCCTATGTCCACCAGGCTCGTCTGTAAGCCTATCATGCTTCTACTTCTATTAAAGGCACTTGTCTGGACGAGCCATTACTTAAAGGGTAGCTTTATCCATAAGTTCATGTCAACACAAAAAAGAGCAACTACTTTGTAAATGTACAGTGCCCCACATTTCACCCATCTCAATGACAGTTACAGGAAACACAGCATTGTATAGATGTGCCTGTTACGATCATGACTGCAATGCATTATTAGAACTGTACTATTTTGTGTTGCAATTATGGCAGTTAGCAAATAAAAACGTAGTAAAGAGATACTTGTCTACTCTCCCAGAATCTCAAAGAGACTGCTAAATTTTGGTAGTTCTCTCAGACCTCATGGACAGCAGACCTTTCTCTCATATCCTGCACACTTCCTAGTGGAATGGGCGGCACAGGAGCCTCAATGACACGATTTGTGATGAACTACGTCATTTTGGCCCGGTCCCCCTGCACTTGCCACTTGACCCCCCCTCTGGGGGGTTCATCAGAATCTCATTGTTGTGATTGACTGGAGGAGCTCTTTAATGTGTAATAATGGCTTATAATTTGCAGAGACCTGTACATACAAGGATACAGGACAGGTCTGTTGCTATGGGCTATGTCTGTACATACTATGATACAGGACAGGTCTGTTGCTATGAGCTATGTCTGTACATACTATGATACAGGACCTGTACTATATCATAGCATGTACAGACATAGCCCATAGCAACAGACCTGTACTATATCATATTATGTACAGACACAACACATAGCAACAGATCTGTACTATATCATAGAATGTACATACTATGATACAGGACAAGTCTGTTGCTATGGGCTATGACTGTACATACAATGATACAGGACAGGTCTGTTGCTATGGGCTATGTCTGTACATACTATGATACAGGACCTGTACTATATCATAGCATGTACAGACATAGCCCATAGCAACAGACCTGTACTATATCATAGTATGTACAGACACAACACATAGCAACAGACCTGTACTATATCATAGAATGTACATACTATGATACAGGACAAGTCTGTTGCTATGGGCTATGACTACATACAATGATACAGGACAGGTCTGTGGCTATGAACAATGGCTGTACATACTATGATACAGGACAAGTCTGTTGCTATGGGCTATGACTGTACATACTATGATACAGGACCTGTACTATATCATAGCATGTACAGACATAGCCCATAGCAACAGACCTGTACTATATCATAGTATGTACATACTATGATGCAGGACAAGTCTGTTGCTATAGGCTATGACTGTACATACAATGATACAGGACAGGTCTGTTGCTATGGGCTATGACTGTACATACTATGATGCAGGACAAGTCTGTTGCTATGGGCTAGGTCTACATATGTGTCATGGGCCTTGTGTCTTTATCTACACGCAGAACTCATTGGTGATTATGTATTTCCTTTGTATTTACCAAGGGGGTAACTACCCCATATAAAATGTACACTAGGGAATACGTTAACCTACATACACTGCATGTTGTCTATTAAACCAAGAGTATACTCTATCATATGTGTATTATAAAGAAAAGGATTTAGTGATGGATGTAAATTAATTTACTGAAGATGCGTCTTATTACTAGGAAACATATCTCACTCCAACTACTTCACATGTGAATATTCATCTGCATTACCATGTGCTAAAACTAACAGGATGATTTAAAATAATCAGCACAACTTGAGAAAGCAGCCGTGCTTTGTACTGAGCGGTGCGGAATACTGAAAAGAAAGGAAGAAATGAAGAGTGAATAAAACGCACACAGTAAATTAACTAAAGGGACAGGAATAGAAGGCCGTTTTTAAGGTCTGATGACTTAATGGATTAATAATGACTTTTAAATCCTGACTAGGGCAAGAAATACTGCTCATTTTATAATTGCATATAATTACACTTTTTCATAATCCAGAGCAGCTTTGCAAACTAGATTCACAGGCCCCATTATCAAACTGTTTAAAAATGGTATTCCACTACGAACTGAAAATTCAGGTAGAGGTGGAATATCAGAAGTTATATTATATCCTAAAAATGTACACACTCAGGATCTGGCATTCATGAACTTCAGCGGGCCCCCACAGGGTGGCCTGTACCCAGTGCCATCCCGCTGCCAGTATGTTGTCTGTGGCAGCCTGTTGGTACTTCTGATATTACATCCAAAACTCACCATTCAAAGACAGGGACCCTGGCTAAAATATTTAAAAATGTATCACCGACCCTTCATAGGTTCAGGAAGCATATTGACTAAACTGCTAAATTCAGGTTTGAAAAAGTGGAAACGTTGCCTAGAGCAACCAATCAGATTCTAGCTGTCATTTTGTAGAATGTACTAAATAAATGATAACTAGAATCTGATTGGTTGCTCTATGCAACATCTCCACTTTTTCAAACCCGCAGTTTAGTAAATATATCCTCTGGATTCAGGAAGACATAAAACAGAACCATTACAGAAGGGCATCAGACACCCCTGGCTTCAGTAGTATCGGCGTATGTCAAAAACACCATATCACGTTCATCCCTTAAGGGACATTAAAATACAGGGAATCTTCCTTGCTATTGTCTCTGACATAGGAATAAGTATAGTATGTGTACATCATGCATGCAATGATATTTTATATAGGTGTTATTATTGCTAGTATTTACTGGCAAGTTTACTGCTGTTATAATATTACGGAATTATTCTGGGATAAAAACGCAGACGTTCAGCAACCTGGGGACGTCTGGTGAAAATCTTCAAGGATGACTGACATTCACGTTATGGAGAATTAGATACATGTTGAGAGCTAACTAAAAGATTTCATAGCCCTGGACCAAGAACACACAGGCAACAAACTACTTTCTGGAATCTGGAACATGAATGAAAAAGTTTTAAATTTGCTGGGAAAAGTCAGAGGGTAATCCAACATATAACGAGGGATTTAGAAATACCTGCCAATAATGTCAATGATAAAACTACTCAGCTTGGTTATCATCAAGAACAAAATATCCATACTTTATATGTCCAAACATGCTTTTGTTTGTCCATAAAAAAAATAATAATAATTGTTATAAATATATCTTATAATATTTTTCAAACTCAAATTACATAAATACTGTATTAATAAATATTGATGGTTAAACAGGATGGAGCTGGGGACACAGTAAATTTATAGAGAGAACATAGAAAGAGCTGGTCCTTTGTGGATGTCCAGACTACAAAACAAATATCTCAGTTTATTCCACATGATCAGATAAACATCTAAGTAGCTGCTTCCTCGATCACCCAGCTTCTGGTTACTCGCCAACTTATCTTCTGAAGATGGTAATATGTGCAGATTGCTAAACAAGAACCAGCCTGCGCTGCCAATACCTCACTGTAAGCTTCCACACAGCAGAGCATGTATCCAGGCATCTCGCTGAGCCACGATTTCCATATTCAGAAGGTCAGGCTCTTGCATTGAATGGAGACATTAATACCACTGTCATTAGCGCCTTTTAATTTCTTCTTTCGAGTTTATTTTAATAAACCTCAAAAATCAACCAATACAGTTCTGCAGTCATTAAAAGTAATGGACACTCGAAGATTCTGCTAACTAAATAGTTACAAACGCTCTGACTCACAATCCATAATGTCATTTTTTATCCAAGAGATTCTTGAGCCTTCAATGTGAAATCAATGGACTGCACAGGGAGTGAATGAATAAATGTGCAGACATTATTCATGTTATCACACTGTAGAAAAGACAAAGTAGAGGAAAAGAAAACCTAAAAGTTCATCATTATTAATTGGAGTAAATCAAAGTGGGAATGCTAAATGTAAGCAGGTAGAAATGGTATTTCAAGATATCTAAAATCATATAAATGCACAAGGCAATTAACAGAAACATGGATTTTACTTCAATATGTAGAAGTGTATTATAGGCTGAATGCTGGAGTGTGGCCATGTCTCTACATAAACTGTTCATTTCAGCCATTGGAATCTGTCTCTCGCTGACTAATAGATGCACACGTGACATTTTCCCTAATATACTGCATGTTAGAAGCTTGTCGGCTGCATTCACAGAGACGATGCACTGACAGACTGAGAATAAATGTTCTTTTACAACCATCTGTTTGGAAAAAGTCCCAAGGTTTTCCCTCCGCTGTGACAATAAGAGATAAAAAGAAAATACAATTTTGATATAAAAAAACGGACAAAGATTTTCATTCTGTCAAAAACATGGAATCAGGACGGCATTGTAGAACTCTTTTCTTGTATCTGTTCCATGATATGGGGGTGGTAAGAGGCTTGATGAGAGTAAGTGCCTGCCTTGTCTCTGTTATCTACCTGCTGTCTACACATCCACTCCCAAATATATTGACCATTATTAAATGGGTAATGCCTATGGAGAGTTTCCAAAGTTCCTAGGCAAAAACTCCCTATTTTATCCAGTATTTGGAGTCAGAGTGTCGAGAGTTAGACCCCTTCCTCACCTGTATGGTGGGTACCCTAACTTATAACTCACAGACATCGCTGTGCTATTACTGACCATGTAGATCAGGGTTTGGCAACCTCCGGCCCGCGATCTTAGCTCCCGTGGAATGTAAGATAAGCATCTAAGGTAGGTATGAGGAATAACATTATCTGGGGCCACAACTGTGGGGGATGACATGAACTGGGAGCACAACTAAGAAGCATAAAACTGGGGGGCACAGGTTTGATGCATAATATGATCTGAGAGCACTATTGTGTGGCATAACATGAACGTTTATTTGTTGGTCCATTACTATTAATATTACACTGATGTTAGCGTGATAAAATAGTAACTAATTCAATGTTA
Source organism: Mixophyes fleayi (assembly GCF_038048845.1). Taxonomy (NCBI): domain Eukaryota; kingdom Metazoa; phylum Chordata; class Amphibia; order Anura; family Limnodynastidae; genus Mixophyes; species Mixophyes fleayi. The sequence goes on along the minus strand of NC_134412.1, from coordinate 96,137,628 downwards.
TATAAATTCATATGTACAGTGGTCGAAGTGGATATTTAGAGGTGGCGATATGGATAATGTAAGAGAAACAAATTTAATAGTCAATCAAAACAGTAAAAGCAGTGGCGTATGGCATACCACTGTATAACAGCACTCTTCGACCACTATATAATATATATATATATATATATATATATATATATATATATACACACACACACAACTGGCACACCTGGGTTTGGAAAGGTTTTTGCTGGTGCACTGATAGAAAAGTTTGCCGACCCCTGGTGTAGATGTTAAGTAAGCTATGTTCAAATATATACCCAAAATGCAGCCGTGATCAGGCTATGAGTAAAACCATATCAGTCGGTAGATAAAAAGTCAGTAGTAGAACAAAAAGTATTCATATATCATAAATATGGGTTATTTCTGGACAGTTAATAATAAAAAGCAGAAAGTTCATTTACTTGACGTCCCGTACAAGTCTGTAGTAGAGATGAGCAAATCGATTCAGCTGATACATATGGCTGAATTTCATTGATTTGTAAATATAGTCGTTTTGTTTTGTATTTTTGAAAGGGTCAAAAGCCTAATTCCAGCAGGTAGTTGTTTTTTTTTAATTAGCATCAGCAGAGTACAATTAAATGCAGGTCATAACAAAGTATACTGGATAGAGAGAAAGTACAAGGAATGTAATAGTCAGGCATACATAGTAAGTTATGGCAAGAAACACACAAAAATATGTAAAACGTCAGGGTCAGCCTACTGAGGTTAAAAAAAGAGTGAAAAATAAAATGTGTCCTATAAGTAGGACCTAAAGACATGGAAAAACTGCCGATTTTACTTTCAAAGCTTATTATTAATATTATTAGTAGATTTGTAAGGCTTCACAGTGCTCCGCAGCGCTGTACAGTAGGGAAAACAAGACATACATAAAACAAGACATACAAGGTAGACATAATAAATGCAGATATGACAATGGGGGGAGGGGCATGGTGGTGTCTTCTATTGTTTATTGCAGCCAGGGCAATTTTTATACATAAAAATGAAAACTTGCGTTTAAGCGTTGGGAACGGATTTATTCTACTTTAATCTGGCTGCTTAGTTTCAAGCCCAAACCGTAATCTCAGAAGAGCTAGTATTAGGAAGCAAGTGTAAAACAGGATATTTCTAATAAAAAGAGAGGAACAGCCGCTTAAAAGAGCTTAATAAAAATTAGAGCTGTGAGCTAATGAAGTGGCTCTGAACGCCTGGAAGGATTTTGCATGAATGCTATAACTGAAATTTCCTGGTCACATCCAGAGCCAGACGAGCAGGCGGAAGGCATTTAGGGCTTGTGGTTTTCCATCTAACGGCAGCTGATTCAGACTGGAAAGGGAACATCTTCGATCTGCAGCTATTCTAGAAAACAGGAGACTATTTTGTGGTTTCTAAAGAGTCCTAGCTTGAGTAGACTGTTCCTAAACCATTTCAGATGTGACACTATTTAAAAAATATGTATGGAAAAAGAGACCGCCTGCAGTCAACGGGTCAGAGGTCCATTTTACTGTCAAAGTTCCTCATTATCTTATCCCACTATGCCTAATAAAAGAGATAGCCATAATGACAAGGATATATTACTGGATGCCTCTGTGCTGCCGTTCATTTGCTGCTGTAATAAAATGTTTTATTTTTTTCTAAATGTAATGAAATACAAAGCAATCATAACTAGCATTTTGACTTCGTTAGTTAGAAATCATATCCCAAATCTGCCATTTATTGCTGCCATTCTCCCTCTAATTGTTCAATAAAGGGAGTAACGAAGGGGGATTTTTCGCAGTATTACAGATTGCATTGTAAACAATGTGAACTTGGGAAGGTTATATGCCCTTTCAGGCTATGCGTTATTTAATATAAAATAAGGAATTTCAAATATCCAAATGTACGGAGAGACTGTCAAATTTACTTGATAATGAAGATAATATGCAAAATGTTTATGTGCAGTAAATGTATCACTCTCACTTTATATGTTCTCTAAAACACACTATATTTACTTGCCTTAATAGTGCAGCCTGAAACTCCTCTATGACCCCTGAACGTCCTGTCTGACCCTGGTCCTATTCTACGACCCCTGTACAATTTCCCTGTCTGACCCTGGTCCTATTCTATGACCCCTGTACAATTTTCCTGACTGACCCTGGTCCTATTCTACGACCCCTGTACAATTTCCCTGCCTGACACTGACACTCATTCATGACCCCTGAGCATTCTCTCTCTGACCCCGCAGTATTAATACTTCAGCACAATGACCCATCTTTTTGGCATAGGCAGGTGCCTTCCTCAGGTGATTTTTGACCAGTGTTCTGCTTTATGCAGGTGCCATCTCTAACTATAAGCGCTGGTTGCTTAACCAATTAAGGAGTGCCCGTATGTCTACCTTATGTATCCTGATCTCTCTGACACAAAGCTCTTTCTTCATTTGTTCTATCTAAGCCTCTCATTCCTGCCTCCTTCCTCATCCATTCTCTCTGCATCGCCATTTATTAGCTAAAATATTTATTGATTTGGGCAGTTGTAATGTAGCACAGAAAATAGTATCACCGGCAACAGAAAGAAAACAAGCCTATTTATCAATCAGTTTTTACAACAAAATCCCCCAATAGTTTTTGGGGAACAGCCGCATTTTAAGTATAGTTGAAATTTATAAACAGGGCATCGCAGCAGATATTGAAGTCAAATGCAGTCCCCATAGATGCCTATGTGGACTGCTATTTAGCGCAATTTAACAAGTTCCGAAAATCTTGTGCTCGATGGCTAACGCCTATGGGGAGAGTATTGTGGTAGAGGCATCTTCGGATCCCTCATCGCATCTACCTGCTCCCCCCTCCGGCCACTATGACAAAGGTGGTCTCTTTGCATTAGAGACCATACAGGACATAAGAGAGAAGTCTTCACAGGAACAGCAGTTTTCGTGATTGCTGTTCCAAAAGAAGAACTTTAATAAATAGTCACAATATTTTATTACTTATCTTTGCAAAAAGGAATGAAATAATTAAATTGATCATGTTTAAAATGCGGTTCACAACAGATATGCCCCAAAGTGTTCTCCTTCATCCTTTCCTTCAAATTTACTGAACAATGAAGACACAAGTATCATAACAAACAAAAATCAGCATTTTTAGTGGTAACTGAGAAACTGAAACGGATGCAGGCTGCTGCGTGATATTGGCCAGTCCAGCTATAAGCACATTGCTGAGACCTGGAAACCAGTGTTGGCTTCCAATAGGGCAAAACACCAGGGTCCTTTATGGTGCAAACACAAGTAGCCAAAAGTAGTAAGCTCCATTGTGTTTGCTTCAACATAATGCACATAAATAGGTTCAAGCCCCCAAACAGCAATTCCATTATGTATGTATTCAGACAGATGTAAGATCATTTACTTTTTCTGTTGGGAATCAGTGCATGCTTTGCAAAAATAAAAACAAGCCTATCACTGTGCAGTTCCCCTCATTTATTTAAACTTTTCCTGCTGTACCCTTGTATAACCCTGGAATGTAAAGGGACATTAGGGCCATCCGTACACAGTGGTGACAGACTAGACACAATGATATCACGAGAAAATACAACTACCTGTGCAGCAATGTGCTGTTTTATTGCTCTACTCTTGCAGAACTACATATTAAAGTCACCTTCCATTCAAAACCCACATATATGGCAGATACAATTACCCACCAAGACTCCACTGATCAGCTTAGGAATTTTATCTGTTTATATCCACAAATAATGGTACTGGGTCAATCTCCCACACAAACTCGCTGACCGTCAGACAACTACAGAAAGAGATCTGACCACAGTACATGCTGTAAAACTATAGGTAGTTTAGTGTGTTGTCATACGGGTGACTTATTGGCTAATGTTGTTGCTATAATGTATACATGTCACCCTAAAAAATAACTCCATGGCCACCTTATTCTAGCAGTCATTTCTATTCTCAAAAGAAGGAAATGTCTGATTTACACAGTATATTCATAGTGACCATGAAGTACAGGTACTGTCCATTTCATTTCTTCAGTGACCTATCAAGCTGGTCAGACACTGAGTAAGATAGCTGTCGCAACGTTACTTAGAAAATAAACGATATTTTGTAATACGGCATTGTTGAGCAACTACAAATCCTGATCTAATAAAAGACCAGGTACTTCAGGAGCAGACTCAAGTCATATATTATAATAATCGTCGATAAACTAATTCCTACTAATGAATGTATGGAAAAAAAGACCTAAAACAAAACTCAGCTCTGGTCCAATTATTATTTTTTCCATAGACAAGTGAAATGAATATAACACAAACACTACAGGGTACAAACTTAAACATATTTTTGTAGTATTCTGCGAATTTAACAAATTTAAAAAAATAAACCTGTGCGTTTGGCATGTGCAAAAGTTTTGGCACCCTGTGTGTCATTGCTTATTAAAGATTGTGCTCCATCTCAGTTAGTACTTAGTAAAAGTTTCCGCACCCTGGCAGTTAGTACTTAGTAAAAGTTTCCGCACCCTGGCAGTTAGTACTTAGTAAAAGTTTCCGCACCCTGGCAGTTAGTACTTAGTAAAAGTTTCCGCACCCTGCCAGTTAGTACTTAGTAAAAGTATAGGCACCTGACAGTTAGTACTTAGTAAAAGTTTCTGCACCCTGGCAGTTAGCACTTAGTAAAAGTTTCCGCACCCTGCCAGTTAGTACTTAGTAAAAGTATAGGCACCTGCCAGTTAGTACTTAGTGACACCTCTGTTTGGCAGAAATCACAGCTTTCAAACGTTTCTTGTAGCCGACTAAGAGTCTTCTATTCTTGCTTAGAAATAGCTCCAGCTCAGAAGTATTGTCAGGTCTTCTGGCGTGACTTATATGTCCCCACAGATTTTCAATAATAAAAAGGTCAAGGGACAGTAAGATAGATAGACAGATATATGAGATAGATAGATATGAGATAGATAGAGAGAAAGTGTGAGATAGATTTAAAATAGATAGATAGATAGATAGATAGATAGATAGATAGAGTGCATCCGGAAAGTATTCACAGCGCTTCACTTTTTCCACATTTTGTTATGTTACAGCCTTATTCCTAAATGGAATAAAATCCTTTTTTGCCTCGAAATTCTACATACAATACCCCATAATGACAACATGAAAAAAGGTTTTTTTTGAGATTTTTTAAAATTTATTAAAAATAAAAAACTATGGAATAAGGCTGTAACATAACAACATGTGAAAAAAGTGAAGCACTGAATACTTTCCGGATGCACTGCAGATATGAGATAGAGAGATATATGAGATAGAAAGAGAGATTAATATGACGTAGATAGATAGATATGAGATAGATAGAGAGATAAATATGAGACAGATAGATAGACAGATAGATAGATATGAGATAGCGAGAGAGATACATATGAGGTAGATAGATAGATAGATAGATAGACAGATAGATTGATAGATATGAGATAGAGAGATATATGCGATAGATAGAGAGATAAATATTAGATAGATAGATAGATAGATAGATAGATGTTACTTGATCTAGGTTAATGACAGCTATACATTTACTCTTTGATCTTTAGAAATATGAGATTTGGTTCAAATAAGTGTAAATAAAACAGATCAGTCTCTTTACACAAGTAAAAGTACAGAAACAGTGATATTCTATGTATTGGCCATCCCTAAACGCCAGCACAGGCGGCTGATAATACACTTCCAATTCTGAGATTGTAAAATACAGGCTTTTTTTTTATGAAAGATGTAATTGCATTGAATCACAGTCACTTCATCTAAAAAGCAGCCAGACACATATGTGCGGAAGCTGCATGTAAAACTTTCTCTATCTATGAAAGGATGGAAATTTAGAGCTGTCATTTTGTATAGAAATGAAATGAATGGCGCTGTGCGGCTCTGCATTAAGGAGAGAACAGAAAGGGACGGTTGCACTATTGAAGAGCAGAACACTTGCATTGATTCCAGTTTAAGAGAAGCAGGATACCCATAATCTAAGTAAATTGTCTGTGCTATATCTCTACAGAGAGAGAGAGAAATGGATGGAAAGCAGGAAGATGTAGAAATGATAACAGTCTTTTAACCCTGGCGTCATCAAATTATGTGTTAATGTAAGCTTGAAGATATAGCTAGACAGTGCGTTATTCTCTGTGTTACCCATAGGGGGTGTAATAGGTGAATGTCTCCCTTATTACACAAACTAATTACACAGAAGTTATGGAGAAAGACCAGGACAGTATAGTTATAGACAATGTGAGTGAAGTGGATGAGATACATATAGGTCAGTTTAAGTAAAAGAAATGTGAAATTACTTAACTTTGACTCCACATATCACTATCAGATAACTAGGGTGAATAGCTGCCACCAAGGTTGTGCCACAATTGAAGTGTAACATTGGCTATAACACTGACATTACCTGTAACAATGTGTCACACGCCAGCAGTTTCAATGATATTGCAATAAAGTATAATATATAATATGTGTATCAGGGCAGATGGGATACATAGTTATAGTTGGTCGGGGCTGCCTGAAGACTTGCTCTCCTGGGGACACAATAAACAATCTGTGGTTACATGTATTTATATTTCAGGTGACAGAATGATTGTGTAAGACATTGCAGGTGCGCTTTGTTGTTTATTGGCTACACTGTCCCACATGTCGTATTCACTAAAGGTCATTATTTTGTACTTTTTATATTTTTGGAATCATATCTAAATGACCAGATCCCATATCAATGTAACCCGATGGTTGTGGAGAGAGGACAGTAAGGTATTGGTTTGTTGCATAGAGTCAGTGCCAGCCCTGATCTTATAAAGCCCAGTCTAGCGCTCCCAGAATTATTTGCACACATGTGTGCTCAATGACATCATTGCACCAAGTAGACACAATTGGATTCTCAAGTGGTCCACAGCGCAGGAACACCCCACACAATCATGTTTATAACTGCACCCTACATGCACGTGATGAGGTGTTGGTAACAAGCAAACTACGTGAGCTTATTGTATACTGACTAAGATTCAATCATAGGGGCAGAGACAACCAAGAGTGAAGTACTGTAGGAACCTGGCCTCCCCATATATGCCTAACTGGAGATTTCCTCTAGCAACCTTACAAACCCAAACAATGACACTTCCATACAAAACACATCCCAATGTAACAGGATAAGTGCATTTCAAATTATACAATGGTGTCTGCACCTCTGATACAAATTAATCTGACCCATAGTTTTTTAACATCTTCAAGACTTCTCAAAAAGAGGAACAGGATGATCTAGGTAATAGAAGGCAGAGAGGCAGACTACCGCGGGGGCACAAACATGTTTTCCCTGTCCACCAAGCTGTGTGGTGATGCCACCATGGTCCAGCAACACCCAGACATGGCAGCTAGAAAGAAGACAGACTGGAAGATGTGACATTTCAGTGTGACGGGATATTACACATTGAGTGCCTATATATCATTCCACATTGTACCAGTTTGCACCCCCAAAGCCCGATCATCTTTCTGTACATGTGAGACAGCAGCTGGTGAGTTGTGAATAGAGAAAATTGTCACGAATGAGATTTAAACTGCCGACTCCCAAGAATAAATGTAATGGGATACATTCATTTTCAGGTCAGTGACGGTCTAGTACAGCTCCTTAGTAGCACAGGGTTAAAACTGAAACAGAATGATCTCACATATTTTAAAATATTTTATTGGCGGGGAAAAAAGTTCCCTCCTCAGCCAGACGATATGCTGTAACCAAATTATTTCTACACAGAGTGTACATTACCTGAATCTTTTTAACATAAGTGGCAATAAAAAATAAATTGGATCCAGACACTGGGGTCGCTCGGAAAGCAAAATGCGTATTTAATAGTCCATCTCTTCCTCCGTCTTTGAGCAGAATTTACTTGTAGCCTCTTATTTTACAACGTCTGACGATGATTCTTCCTACAAAGAGGATCCTTTCATGAAACACTATGGGGCTATTAAACTCCCGGCTTCATGTATGAGTCTGCTACTTGCTGCAATGCTACTAGTAAAGAACTCCCATTAATAACACCCCCCACTTTCTCTGAAGTAGGACAGGAAGTTTTGTATCTGGTACAAAGTGCATCAACACAGATATACCAAAATCTTACTTCTAAAAGATGCTATACAATAGTGTACTTTGGAAATGGTTACCGTGAAGACATGAGCAGACCCCGTTCTCACACAGAATCTAGAGCCTCACATACCTAGAACATAATTGTTGCTGAGTATTAAAGTGCCCTTCGTGGTCCTGATATTACCAAAATTCATACTGATCGTAAAAGCCGAATTCACCGTAACCCACAGAAATGTACATCTCAAATCACACAATGTGTATCGCAACTCACACAATGTACATTACAACTCACACAATGTACACCACAAGTAAACCCTCAGTAATATATCCTGCAGTGTCATCAGCTGACTCACCAAGACCCTTGTCCATACCACGTGCAGCTGGGATTGTATAATACAATTGTGTGAAGTGACAATGTAAGTAAGTTTTGTAAGGGGCATATTTGCTGTGGCCAGCGATCAGTGTGGATCTATGGGCACATTATTCCATCTGACTCTTATTTATAATTTGCTCATTGACAAGAATGACTTGATTGGATGCATCACACAAACCGACCTACTGCCTTCATAGACTGGACTGTATGTAATTATCTACACTTACAGATAATGTACACTGTTCCTTTAATGATCATTGATAATAAGCCCTGACAGAAACCATGGAGCTCAACCATTATTTAATGGAATAAAGTGATTGTCAGATACTGAACTATTAGAGAAATACATGCAGAATATAGTAATTGGTTAATGGGTTCTTTGCGTCATCAGAAATTGGTGGTTTGAAGTATGAATATTGTACCTAAACATTATTGTTTACAATGAATATCTAGTGAGAGAGGAGATACATTATGTTTCCATTGTTTGAAATGTTTATTTTGGTAACAAAGAAAACAGTTGAAAAATCCAAGTAACTTGGAAGAAAGTGTTTGTTTTGGATTTGCCAGTGGCCTCTGCATAACTCCGGTGCAGATGTTTTCTTTTCAGGGCTGTTGGGTAAATAATAATGTGTAATTACTTTGTATCCTCTCTGTTTTCTACCCTGCTGACAAAGCTTAGTCTGTGGGGCTTACGAAGGCCACTCTGCCGGGCGCCAGGCTCCGTAAGTTAGCGGAGAGGAAGGAATCCGCTCAGAGCAGATGTCTGTTATATATGGGATTAAGGAGAGGGGGGATGGTGGATTATGAACCAGATGTCTGAATTTGTCAATCTTCCTACTTCTCAGTTTATTTTCACCTAAAGAAATTGATGTGATGGTGCTCTGCTTCCGACCACTAACCCAAATCAGTTTTATGGTGGTTTCCTAACAGAGGTGTTAAAGTAATCTCCATCTTTATTCTACAGTGTCCAGTATCCCCCTAACTGAGAACAGTCAATTTACAGATATTGTACCCTTCAATCTTTCTTACTAACCCACATGTAGCAAATCTACTCATGGCCATCACTATGTACAATTGGGAGCCTACAAGGCAGAATGACTTTTTCTGTCCTCTCTCATAGAGCAGAGTATAAGCAGATAATATGCACTAAAACAAGAACAATTAACCAGTTTTAGGCCTTATATGTCATGGAATGCTTCAGTGAATTCTTATATCCTTATATTTTACAGCAGCACGTACATTAAATATATATATATAATAATTTTAACAAAGCTGTTCATTCTGCATTACTTTATAGAGTGACTTTTAAGGACTTTCAAAGTCCTGTCTGAAAATATTATAAATGGTTTTATTATTTCTACAATATTCAAATAATTATTTTGTGACATTTAAAAATGTGCAGTTGTAAAAGAACATCACACCCGGATAGATTATATTTAAGAGGAATAAAAGAATCACCTTTCGCCCAGATGAGAACGACATCTAATTTCATCCATGAAATTTTGACTGCGCCTAATTACTGCTTTATATACTGACTCACTTTAAAAAAGAACTTTACTTAAATTAAGCAGAATGTTTCAATACAAGTCATGTGGTGAGCATCTATATACCAGTGACTGAATCTAAGTGACACAGAACCTGACAGCAGGACGTATCAGGAGCAGTGGGATGAGCAACTGATCTACAGGTCACACCTGTGCTGGAAAGTCTGAGACCACCACCAGACTGGCGTTAGAGGAGCCCCTCATTGGGGAGCGCTGTATACGTGAGGGAATGAAACACAAGACACCAAGATAGGCAGGAAAGGCTGGTAAGAAATAACTCTATTGCAATATTGACCTATTAAACAATAAAATTCCACTTTACTGCAGGTTAAATGCAGATCTTATCGTCTAGTCCTATTCTTTGTGCGCTAAATATAATTTAGTTTTTTGTATAGAAGGTTAATATTTAAAATACAAAAAATAAGTTATAATAACAACCAGTAATGGGGATGGTGGGGATTGTAGTGCTTGGGCCTACAGAGATAGTATTGTACATGATGTGCTTAGAGGCACCAACTCTATTGTCCCTGGAATCTATTTTAAAATGATGCCAACTATGTAGCAATGGGTTAAAAGAGCAATGAAAAGTATTTCTAAACTTGATGGGCTTGGCAGAGTAACATAAAATGGCACAGCTGTCAAAGTGTCTCTGTCGCAGGTAATTAGGATGCACGATTAATTTGGGAGTAAAACATACACACTTCCTATGATTACATAAAAGGCCCAGAAACTGCCTGGGGCGTACATGTGTAAGTCACAAACAGCAGGGAGAACGCCAGTTACATCTCTAACACTCAGCGTTCCTCTACTCCAAGCACTAGCTCAGTCTTACAGAAGATGGGCTCTCCCATACTGCAGTATGTCTGTAGGATTCTGCTCCTCGGGCCATCAGTTCCAACCAGTCCTTACAGCCTATGTTCCTTGACTTTTCCGCAATAATGCACAACTTTTATCTCAGTCCAGCTGCCAGAGCTACTAGAATAAAGCTATTAATGATCCTACAGCTACAAGTTTTAGACTCAGTAACCTGTCATTCTGTTGCTAATGAGAATTACACAACTCCTTTATCCAAACTGCATGAGTAAATCACTAAAAACCAGGATATGCTAGGTCAATCATTAGTGCATTATAATTCTCTCTTGTTTGGTTTTTCATTTTAAAGACTAACTCTATCCAAAATTTAATCTTTTGGGTGGTGATGACAATTATTGAATAAAATACCGAGATCTATGTTCTTGTGAGGTTCCTCCAGTCTGGCAGGTTCCCCTGAAGGACCCTAAGGTCCGGCTCTTCTCCTCACTTTGACAATACCGTTTACATAATTGAAACAGACAGCAGTATTGCATGCATGCAATTCTTATTTTCATGGTCAGGGGTATCAACACCACCACAGTTAGTTAAAATAAGACCACCTTAAAATGTCCACACACAGGAGTCAGCAGCCAGATTACTGTCAGGTTTGACCACAATCTTGCATACAAGTGTGTGTCCGAATCTAAGTGATCTGAATGTTCAGCATTTGGGCCATGTTCATAATTCATATATGTGATTATTGGCCGGCTGCCCTGAATGACCCGGGGCAGAGTTAGTGCAAACTGATGGTAACTGCAGACATGGTCAGAAGCGGTCATTGTCCAATCTGATTCATCACCTGTCCTGGTTGACTTCTGCACAAACTGTTTAAGTGTATGCACACTTCAATATTTGGCCTAAAACTACCTAATTAGCCGGCAAGAATGCAGCATGTACCTTTACTACCAGAGAGAAGAGCAGCACTGGGCATTGGGGGGTATATTTACTAAGCGGTGGGTTTGAAAAAGTGGAGATGTTGCCCATAGCAATCAGATTCTAGCTGTCATTTTGTAGAAGGTACTAAATAAATGACAGTTAGAATTTGATTGGTTGCTATAGGCAACATCTCCACTTTTTCAAACCTGCAGTTTAGTAAATATACCCCCTGGAGTCATGTGCAGCCCACCAGCGGATTCTCTAGGCCACATCCTATAGAACAGGCATTTACCTGCTTTAAAACTTGATAGGGAATCCCAAGGGTGATATAACTAGAAATAGATGAGATATCACAGAACCGGCCACATGAGCTAACATAGCCTCTTGGTTACTCCTAAAATAGTTCTCTCTTCTCTGTAACCATGTTTTGCTGGTAACATATTATTGTTGATATTACAGTATAACTGTATCATGGATTCTTCCTTGATTATATTGCTGTAGAATAAACACATAATAAGATTGCTCTATCCCACTCTGAATGTTGGGTGTAGACGTCAATTAGTGCCTCTTACTGATATATGATCTGACACTGCCACATATCCTGATACCATGTTAGTGTATGATTGAGAGCCGTGTTGTGGTCCGGCCCGCTGATAACAATATTAATCAGATGACCAATTAACGTTCACCAATTATAGCCATGAATTAGGAAATCTGCATCTGTAGCATAATAAACTCCTAATTGCATGAGACCTCCTGGTGACATCATATGCATACAAACAAAGAGAATGAGACAAAGATAATTACGGGCAGCAGGGGGTGTAAATATATGTGAGTGAAAATGCATCACACCGCGCGCATTGTGTTTCCTCCGCGGCCGGCTCCGTAACTACAGCAATCCATCATGTGCATTTTTGGACCCGCTTATCCGCAGAAATATTGTTTCCTGCACTCATTAAATGTCAGTATTTACCTATACAGAAATAAAAACCTCTGGTACGAAAGCACAGCTTTTTCTGTACGATAATTTCAGATTAATTTTGTAAGGATAGGAAATTATATCACTCCAAAGAGGTGACATCACAAACGTCAAATTGCAAAGCAGCAATTTAGCTTTTCTAAAGCTGCAAATAGCTGTTTCTAAAAATAGGGATAATAATAATAGCTTAGAAATGAGAGACAGCTGTGCAGGGGATTATTGTGGCTATGTTTTTGTTTGTACAATACTGCTTGTATGCGCTGTGTTTTACAGCTAGTCAGGCCTAATAAATCCATATGTATTGAACAATCAAGCCCTGCCACCGGAGACAGGGAGAACTGACCCATGCTGTGGAGAAATACTTTCAATTCAGAATTCTTAGACCATAGTAAAGTGAGGTTGTTATCAAGGATTGAATCGCAGAGCAGGAGAGACGGGCTGCTGTACTGCAGGAGAGCAGAGGAAAGTTACAGCATCACCTTCTGTCCTGTTCTTGGGCCCTAACTAGGGTGAATGCTCAGAGGGCCCATTTATGTGATCACTGTATTCATAGTAATGACAAGCGTCCTCTCAGTGTGCTGACCACCTGCGGTAAGGCCCGGTCCAGACATGAGCGAAGATGAGAGAACATTTGTGAAAATCCAAGTTTGTGGTAAGACAGGACAAGTCACCAAGGTACACACTTCCCTGGATACAATGTTTGATTCCATGGAAGGGCCATTTCACACTGTATTTCTAAATGTGCATTTCACAGAATTATTGGTCTACAAATGTTGCTGGTATAATGACTGCTGCGTGGTTGTTGTAGGACTGGGAACACTTCAGGTCAAATTCGAAATGAGGCGAGTATTCTACAGAACAGTACAAGCTGTTGACTGTGGGGTCCTAAATATTTTAGCAGAAAATCATTTCAGAATCTCATTTCCACTTTTGATGTTTGACATTTTTTTCCATAATTTCCTTTATTAAAGGCACATAGTTTTCCCATGGTTATACCAACATGTCTGCCCCCACCAGAGGGACAAATAGGGCCACGTCACGCGCCTAGAGGGCTGCCTAACGCTGTAGTCTGCCCACTACATACCTCCCATCCCCCAACATTCCAAGCTGCGGTGCAAATATGTCCCTGGGCGGGATTGAGTCCTAAAAACGTGACTGTCTCGCTGAAAATCCTAACAGATGGGAGGTATGTTTATACCCATCTTATTGCCATTCAGAACAAAGACAACTTTATTGTGCAGTGCTCCTTTCAGTGACATGTGAGAGCGCTGGCAGCATTTTTTCTGATGCTCTTTGAAAAGTGCACAAAAGAGATAATAAAGATGTGCAGTTTCCGAGTGCGTCTGAACTCCAAACACCTGATACAAATTAGTTATACTTTTAGTAAACACTCATAACACCAGGTGGTGTACATGTAAGAATAAACATGTATCAAGTTAAATATGTGGGAAAGAGCGGCACATTTCCACTCTACTCCTCCGCTGTCCATCAGGACATGCTGTTCTGCTCGGTTTTTATGCAGATCTGTGTTATATGTAATACCTACATATAGAACCCTATGTATGTATATACTTTGACATTGTTGTCCCTTGTCAGCAATCCAGCCTGTCAATAAAGCTATGAACAGAAATCCCCCCAGCAGTGCTGTGCAGAGATCATGCATTAAAGGAAATTGCCCAAAGTCTAATAGTTACATGTTTTGCTGCAGACTTTGACTCACTGCAGAATTGACACAATGGATCTTTACTATGTAACAAAGTAATTATTAGCTTTTTCTCTTTCTTTTATCTCCTTCTGTCACAGCAGCTTAGAAAGCACAGCCAGTGGGGACTTGTGATACTTATTAATGCAATAAAGGCACATAATCTTACAATCCTAGGCTATTCAGTCTCAGCATTATTTACGGGGAGAAGGCACTTGAATTATTCAGAGAGGGTTTTCCTGCAACATGCTATGTACTTGCTGAAGTAAATGTAACAACTTAATCCATGGGCTACAATATTCACCTGTGTCTGGGACATTCATTGTAACACCTGCCCCCCTGTTACCCATTCAACAGAGGCCTTACCAGTCACTCTTACCATACAGTGATTATACATTCTCACCACCACCTTAAAAATCATCCGAAAATATATTTTACGACAAAATAATTTAATGCCAGCACTTTTAAGGGAGGATGCACTGCTTGAGAATCTTAAAATTCATATATACTGTAAGAAGTGTCCTATAAAAACTATTCTATGTGTTCTGTACCAGTATGTATGTATATACGTTTTATAAAGAAATCAGCACCCAAGGGGCTTGTAACAAGAGACACTACATCTTCTCTATTAGTCTGAGGTGGCAGCCTTTCTTTCTAAATATATATATATATTGTAAGCTTATGTGTTCACGAGTCATGTCTTCACTTTTGGTGCCTCTTCAGTTGTGGAGCCTTATGTGACAGACAGCAAAGGTCCATCCAATGAGAGGAGCAGCAGGCCTGAGGTATCCCCCTCCCCATGGTGCGGTGCAGAAATCGCAGTGATGGTGGGAAGAGAAGAGGGAAGTGATGAGCAGGAAGGGAAAGGACAGGAATCTGCCCCTGTGTACAGGTCCATTCTTTACATAATATTTTAGACTATCAGAGGGAAAAGAGTAGATTTACCATATATTATAAAAATAAATAGTGGAGGTGTTGTCCACAGCAACCAATCAGATTCTAGCTATCACGTTCTAGAACAGGGGTTGGCAACCTTTTTCTATCTGTGCTGGAAAGAATCTCTCCAAGACCAGGTATATATATATATCTATATCATGTTATGCCATACAATTGTGTACCAGTTCATATTATGCCACACATAAGTGACCCCAATCCATGTTATGCCACATAGCTGCCTCCCAATTCAAAGACTGTTACACAGTTTCCCTCCAATTTAAAGTCTGGCCAAAGAGGAGCGGCTGCACAGTAGCTCCATTTCAGGCATCTTCGGCTTCTTTAGTTTGACAGCTGAGGCGCCTGGCGTGCCGGGGGGGCCAACCCCTGTTCTAAAATGTGTTAGATAAATGAGAGCAAGAATCTGACTGCTATGGGCAACATCTCCACTTCTCCTTATTTAGAAGTCTTGATAAATCTACCCGTAGGGGTGGGTAATAGGTATTAAGTACACGTATCACATGTAATGCCTGTGTCTTTTAGGCCTTACTTAAAGCATTCTGCAAGTGGATAAATTCCCCAGACAGTGATTAGTGAGAGAGTGGTGGATAATATAGGACACATGGCAAAAGCTGCAGATTACTATTCGCTGAAAGAAGTCATTTCTTTCTATTTGGTGAAGCCCAAAGATACAACGCCCATCACTTGCTGGGATAAGGCATCTTTAATGTTCACTCATGAATGATGACATTTCTCTTTATTAGCTGTAGCTGGAGGATTTATTAACTCATCTTCATATCTTCAAAATATTCCACCGCTAATAATTTTCCAGTTATATACCACAGGCTCAAAGCTGAAGATGTAAAACCAAGAGAGCAATGGAGACTGCAGCATTGTGCACATCAATGTACTGTGTCTAATACAAACATCACATATTATAACATACTGATTATGTCAAACAATTTGGCAACACATGCATAAATGAGACAGAAAGACTTATCCAAAAAGTTTTAGGGGATGATTTATCAAGCCTTCGAAAAAGTGGAGGTGTTGTAGCAACCAATCAGATTCTATCTATCAATTGTTTTAGAATGTACTAGACAATGATAGCTAGAATCTGATTGGTTGCTATGGGCAGCACCTCCACTTTTCCTTATAAAGGGTTAGTAAATCTACCCTACAATGTTGTTAAAATAAAGTAACTGATTCACCTGCTTTGATATAAAGGCAAATATATCCATGGTAGAATTCTAATGCTGTAAACCTGAGTAAAACGTTCCCTGACATATGGTGAAAGAAAGAAAATGTATGTATATAGTTCAGCTGAAAATGGCATTTAGAAGATCTCTCTCTTTTACTTATTTATTTATTTTTAAATAATAAAGTTCAACAACTGCAGGGATGAAACACTGGGGAGATGATATTTATATTTTGCATAATGCAAATTTTATGACCTAGATTTATTTTCATAATAAACATTGTAAACATTACTGAGTCTATAAATCTAGGAACCAGATCAATGTCAATCAATAGACAAGTTCATGTAAAAGCGTGGATGGTGCAACATACACACCAGCACCACAGATGTACATTGTCTGTGCGTGATGACCTCATGATAACAAATACCTGGTGATACAGATTAATTAGTGATAAACATACAGACTGTAGGTTGTTCTCTGCATGGAGGGGATTGAGTAGCATCAGTTTATCATGTAAATGAACAGCACAATTAATTTAAATTCAGTGTAAGCAGTACAGATTTACAGTGCAGAGTCACCTGATACAGCAGTAATCCTCACCCAAGGAACTACCTGCATGTTATCATTGGGGGGAGGGTTCTATTTTAGTGTTAATCGCGCAAAAAGAGCAATTTCAGGTTCTAAGCTAAAAATAAGGGAAATTTTGCAGTTTTATTGGCTCACCATCAAAACATGAATCAACCGGGATTTTTTTCTTTTTTTATAGAATCTCTGTAGGCGTTTGAAATTAAAAAGCTTTCTAATGGTTTACCAATAAAAGCACTCAAAGGATTAAATCACTTATAATTTGCTGCAAGTGACAGGTATAAATAAGACAGAAACAGGTTTTATAAAAGAGCAAAATCCCACCAATGTACAACCATTCTGACCTTCAGCCCACGCAGAACTTACATGTGCATGAAGGGTGTGTGTGCGTGTATAGGTTTGTATTTCTATATATATATATATATATATATATCTATATATATCTATATATATCTATATATATCTATATATATATATATATATATATATCTATATATATATATATATATATATATAATTATATATATATATATATATATATATATATATATATATATATATATATATATATATAGAGCGTGTCAGTATATTAGTACAGCATGATGCAGGAGGATACCTTGTAAATCCCAGCAGCCAATGAAATAGCAGTTTTTATAAGTCGAGCACTGTCAGACAGATGAAAGCCGTGGTCTGATTGGTTGCTGTGGGTTAAGCATATAATTGCACAGTGCAGCATATTATTAGTATTATTTATTTTTCATGTTCATCTTTTAAAATGCAAATTTCTCTCCCTCTCTACAAATGAAACAACATTTTTCTTGTTGTGGTAGTGAAGACAGGCTTAATGTAAATAAACTGAAACATATGTCTGGAAAAAGTTAGAAATAAGCATTAGGCAGAAAACTGCCATAGACAGACGATGGAAAATAAAACATTAGCATGGATAGAGTCCACAAGGAAGATGGCAGCTTGGGAGCAATTCCAAGGGTTGATCTGAAGGTCACAGTAAGATTCAGCAGTGGAGGAACACAAGCAGAGTAGGATGGATGGAGACTGATCGGCCACTGTCAGAGACAGGGACGTAGAACATTTACTAGGAATAAGATGCGACATTCATGATACTAAGATGTCTGGCCTGTAACTGGCAGCGATACCTGGAAGAATCACCTACTGATGGTGCACGCTGTGCGGCACAGGACACAGAGGGCTTGGCAGAGGCAGGACTGATACAGATGCTGCTCAGTATAAGTACAGCTTTGTGTAGCAGGATGCAGAATGCAGGCTGCTGTGTCTAGTAGATATGAAGGGGCTTCCAACAGCTCGGCCTCAGGAGACGAGACAGAAGGAGAAGTGGCCCCAGGTATTTCTGCTGCTTACTGTGAGCTGCAAGATTAATATTCCAGATGTTCCTCTCTCCTGCCAGGGGCAGATCAGATGGCTCACATCCACGGCACTTTTCAATTTCTTCTTTTCCAATCCATTTATTTTCCACTTTTATCCTCCCCTGTACCCATATGACCAGACCTTGCTGACCCTGATTGTTTACAGATAGATCAAACTTCTTTCTAAACCGAATCCCAACTTCAAATCCCTGACGCAGTTAGATATACTTATGTAATAAGCCAGTGTAGCCTACACACCGGATATAGTGTTCATAGGAAAGGCGTCTCCTTTTGTGTATATGTTTGTGAATGTTACTAGCAGCTCTTTATAAATGTATAGTCAGACAAATACATTATTTAGTGGAGCATATTCCAGATCTACATGCACAGTAGAGTCATTTACAATGGATGGCTGAGTGCAAAAATTGTGCACGTGCGCCCACTTTGCATTTGGTGCACACTTGCGTGTACAGATACCACGTGTATACTTATTGGTTCCTGACTCATACAGTATACTGAGTACCAAGCATCTCTCATGCCTTCATGTATGCTATGTGTAAATTCTGGTCTGAGTGTTACCCATCTGCCCCACCCCTCTTGGTTGCATACCCCATTGAATTAACCTTTAACTGTCCATAGTGCACACACAAATGCCTCATATTTGATCACATAATGATTAAAACATAATTACATCACTAATGAGCAATCTTGGATTTAGCTCTACAACTTCCTAAAATAAATGACCTGCAGACTGTAAAATAAAGGGACACCAGGGACAGTAATAACGCGGTTGAGGTGATCCTAGGCCTACTGCTGTAGAGACAGTGACTAAACAGTCACTATTCAGTACACGGTACATCCCCACCGACCACAGATGAAATGAGCTTGTGGCTTCAGAGAGATCGCAGCCTGCGTTTTCTGAACATTGTCATATTTAGATCATATCCCACACAAATAAAGTGACACAACAACAGTGATTGCTTACATAGGAGTTGCTGTTATTGCATTCTCCTGGACGCAGGCAATAAAAGGACTGTTAGCAGGAAAGTGTAAGCTAACAGCATTCAGTTTTCCCTTTGAAGCGATGAGGTGCAGGGAGGTTTAGCAAAAGATGTGTATGAGTGTACAGAGCTTTTCATTGACCACATGAAAATACTTGTAGCCTCCTAGGGTGAGCATTGTTCTCTCAGGCATATGGTTTAGCTGATAAAAAAAAAAAGATTCTGACCTGTGGACCCAAACTGACAACTTCAGAGACAAACAACACAACAGGATGTTTCCATCTGTCAGGCTGTCTTATCTCTGCTGCTCACTGACATTTCTGTCCTCACTGATAGAATGAAAACCATTGAGTCCAACCTACAAGTGATGCTTTCTGATGAATACAACACTCCTGACACACAGTGTGGCATCAATTCCATTAGTGTAAGGGCCGAATCATGGCTTAAAATCATCATCATCATCATTTATTTATATAGCACCACTAATTCCGCAGCGCTGTACAGAGAACTCACATCAGTCCCTGACAAAATAGAGCTTACAGTCTAAGTTCCCTAACACACATACACACACACACACACACACACACACAGACAGACTAGGGTCAAGTTGATAGTAGCCAATTAACCTACTAGTATGTTTTTGAATTGTGGGAGGAAACCGGAGCACCCAGAGGACACCCACGCAAACACGGGGAGAACATACAAACTCCACACAGATAAGGCTATGGTCGGGAATCGAACTCATGACCCCAGTGCTGTGAGGCAGAAGTGCTAACCACTGGGCCACCGTGCTGCCCATGTCCCCTGCACCATGTGGTAAAAAGCCAAGTACAGATGTGTAAGGTTGTCTGTGGTACTAATGTGTTGTCACCCACTGCAGGTACTCACAGTAACCTGACAAGCACAGGTTCTATCTTCAGTATAATAAATCAATCACTACTTGGATGTTTGTCTGTGATATGGAGGAAGGAGAGGCCACACAGGTGTCAATACATAAGCAGCACTTACATCTGTCAACCAGATGTTCTCTGTAATGGACACAGCATAGGACACTGGCCACCGACTGGTCTCCAGCCAAGAATTCTCAGTCCTAGGGTTTCCAGACCACAGTGTGAGACAATATACAGAATATATGGTAACAATATGTATGTGTGTGTGTGTGTATATATATATATATAAACAAAAAAGGTATTGATCCTCAGCACTCACCATGTACAAGTGTAAGTGGGGGCTGCCCAACATTGTATAAACAAGGGTTTAACATATATTGAAACATGTGGAACAAACATTTAATGTTTTCAACAGCATTACTTGTGTATTTGGTGAGTACAGAGTATCCATATTTGTCTATCTATCTATCTATCTATATCTATATACTTACACGTGATAAGTTGTGCAATCGGTTTTAGAAATATAAAATGTATATATGTGACCCAGTGGTTGCATCTTTTGCCACTTGTAAATAGATTTTTCTGTTTTGGAACGCATCTCCCAATGTGAACAGTGCAGATCTAATAAGAAAAAAAGCTGCTTCCGCAAAAAAACAGACTAAAGGAAAGTAATTAAATTTAGATTGTTAATAATATTGTGAAAATATGTAACTTAATAGGGGAAAGTAATTTATGCTTTCCTATTATAAATCTTCATCGCTGCTTCTAGTTGTATTTAATTCTTAATGTAGTCACTCTCTCCAGTCTGCTCGTCCTCCTGTATTTTCCATCTGATACTTTTTGGCTCTGCTGACTTGTTGCTAGAATAGCTTATCATGTGTGTTATCCTTATGTAACACTAAATCTCTGGACGTAACAGGGAAGTTAAGAAAAGCTTGGCCCACATTAAATTTTTTATATTATCTCAAAATAAAAAAGATTCAACCAATGTGTTTTTTCTAATAATCATAATAATTTCTAATAATAATAATCTGGTTGTTTAATTACTGTTATTAACTTATCTGTGCCTTTGGGTCGAAAAACAAATATCTACCTGTGAGATGGGGATTTCCAGTGACCTGTACCAAGTGCCGACACCTTCATATCTCTGTTCATATCTCTTCCCCAAGTGACTACAACAGAACTTACCAGGCAGACACAATTATTGTTCTTACTTTGTTAAAAACAATGTTTCAGTTCTCTGGAAAGCAGATAACATTTAACACTGGAGGGACATGGATGCATGGATTTCCTTTGACATTTTTGCAGTTATGTCTATATCCATGTATAAGGTATAGACATTAAGAGGTCTACAAGAAAATGTTCTTTGTGTGTAGTTCTGCCCAGTGGCAGGGTCATTTAGGATACTGATTAACCTCTACAGACAAAGTAACAGATCTGATGAGAGGCCAGATCATCTCAGCTACAAGATAATGGCAGAACAGTACAGTCCTTACAGATACCCCCTAGCAGTTATCCATATGGTGGTATCAGCGCTCATTGCTGAGATGTGCCGCCGGGACTAAGCTATGGTCACTTTGTGACAGAGAAAACACCCCTGTATCATTGAAACTGGAGTAAATTCTGCGATGCACAAAACGTATGGTAGTATAAAAAAAAGCAAGATATGTTCTTGGTGCAATTTGCCCAGTGTGGGTATGGTTATTTCACAGCCAGTGAAATCTGGCCAGTAAACCACTCACAGTCCCACTGTGAAAACAAGCATTCATTTTATCTTTTATTTATATGATGCCACAAAGGGTCCGCAGCGCTGTGCATAGGAGAGAACAGAACACGGCATATAAGGAAGTACAAAAAGACAAAACAAAATGCAATTGAATTGACTACCCGGCTGAGGACAGGTAGACCGGGCAGAGAGGTATAAGTGAATAAAGAACGTTTGGGAGCCAGAAAGGGGGAGGACGTAGGATGGGCCTGAGCCCAGGAAAGTGGGAGCAACAAGCAGGACCAGAGCCAGTAATGGGGGGGAGGGGAGAGGAGGAGACACCCAGAGTCGAGGCTGAAGAATAAAGCTGGGGTGCAGAAGTAACAGGACGGTGACAGAAGGAGGAGGACACAAGGAATAGAGGGCCCTGATCGCGGGAGCTTGCAATCTGGTATACTGTGCACTCATGAGTCATATTGTGATGACAAATACACAAGTTACAGAACCTAAAGAAAGAGATTAACAGATTACTACTATGAAATGCATTAAGCACTATGTATACAATACAAAGACGCCATGTTAATGGTAGTACAAGACGTTATAGCAAAAAAACAGCAAAATACCCCATTAATATTCCACATTTTCTTGAAAATAAAGTTAGATTTGTTACTTACTTCACTAACTCAGGGTTCAAACATCCTGACACATTTATTACCAGATATTACCACCAAAACAAACAAAACACAATCAAAGAAAATGTATTATTAGGGAAAACACAGAACTTGAGTATTTAGGCAGTGACAGACAGTTCAATGTATAGATGTCTCAGAGAAAGACATCTCTCACTGAGGGGCCGTCTATCTCCTCATACAGCAGTCTACCTGCGCCACGCAAACAGATCAAAGCTTACAATGGGATTATCACAAGCCTGAAGTTTATAGAACAAGACATGCATTACCCAGGCAATAAGAAAACAGCACAATGTGCTAACATAGTTAGATGTGACCTCTTCTTTATATCCAGGAGCATAGTACCAGAATATTACTTCACAGACAGTCTCTAATCACCCTGATTGGTTTCATCACATCACCAGCGGCACAGATTACAGGGAATGGGTTCAGCTACTGTAATAATGTTGTCATTTATACCTCATAATACTGACTTAAACTTTAATCAATTTAGGGGCAAATCAGGCAGAAGTTTCCCTTTGTGCATAGGATTATATCTTAAGACGAAGTGACTCTACGGACAACTGCAGACTCCGGGATTTAACCCATTATGTCCCGCTATGTATAACTCAATCATGAATGATTTTAAAAGCCTAAATGATAAAGTTGGTTTATAGTGAATAAAAGTAAGGAAACAAAGTAGTGAATGTCTTTTTATCACATTACTTTTGCTTTTCTTCCATTTGTCGTTAACACATTAGTCATTTGTAGTTTAGTTTACAGCTTCAGGACATGGTAGATGTAATAATTGCCATTCTTCTGCTAAGCTTTGTCTATTTAAGCTGTACAGAAAGTGAACCTTACAATTGCGCACAAAGTACAATGTTCTCTTTACATCATCACATAAATATTTATCCTATTCAAAAATGTGATATTGTACAAAGCTTGTCATTTCTATCCTCAATGCTGCAGAGGCCAAGATGAATTTTTAAACTACTTGAACGGCTGCTGAAACTGTCTCCTTACTGTTTGTCAAATAAATGTTACTGACATTAAAGAAGCGTTGCAAGCGCGCAAAAAATATCAGATTGAGGAGAAAGAGGTAAACCTCTCTGAGACAAATAGCAGGATATGTAGTCCTTTACAACGTTCTATTGAAATAGGAAATGTTCATTTGTTCATTCACTGGGACAAATGCACTTCAATTAACATTGAGCAAAACGTGTACAGTGCGCCAATTATCCCAATTTCCAAGGCAGCTGCAAGTCTTATGGAAAACTCTGCTCAGTCAATGCCATGTGCAGCGTGAGCAGAACCTCAAATTACTGCATCAATATGATAGTGACAAGTAAAACTATGGCTGCAGAGTCAGACAATGTTACTTCACATGCTGGGCTCTTGTTAGTCTGTAATTTCCATTGTTTTGTGATCATAAATGCACTAGCGAACAAAGCCTAGTAATTACAGACTGTGTCCGGGATAGAGGGGCCAAAATGTCATTTGGAAACAAAATGTTAAAAGCATTTAAAAACAAACAACCACACAAAACCCTGTACAGTGGTCGACAGTAATTAAAAGAGGTGTAAATGCCCAAACAACAACTGCAAGTTTGTAGCAAGTTCAAATTCATGTTTTTATCAGGATTGTAACTGGGGTAACACAATGTATCTCATGTAATGTTACAGATAAAATGACAGCAGACATTGGTAAATTGCAGCCACTGGATCAGACAATCCTGTTTATGGCTTTGGTTGCGAGTCCGGCTGCCCCGCGTGACGTCCTCTTATAGCGGTTGGAGTTTAGCCCTTGATAACCACTTTTTATACCTTCCATTTACACAGGTACCTGTGGAGGCATCGCATTCCCAGCGTCAACAGCTGCCAATGATCTTAAAATCATAAGCGTCTTATAAATCCCCACTGACAGCCCATCCCAGAGAACAGTCAGGGGAGAGGCTGCAGAGCTGAACAGATTATTAAAGCTCTCATTCCGCTTTCCCCAGCTCACGGTTATCATAAAGCACTAGTTTCATACAATACATCTTGCTGGGGAGAGAAAGTCAGATTATGGCATAATAACCAGCAGAATTGTATATATAAACACATATACATATTAGATAGCATACAATAGTGTGTCACAGTCTGCAAAAGTCACCTAGCAATCATAATTGAATGTAATATGAAAGTGGCAGAAAAGGCTTAGAAAACAGCAAGTTATAGGACAGTAAATTAGTCATACAGTCAGTGCTGAGAATACCACCAGCTACAATCTCCGTGATAAGGAAGTACCATGTTCATCTTTCTTTCCAAAGTATTACAGGATCCGATGATCTGATGAATATTTATATTAATTGTACTACTTAATCAAAATACAACAATCACCATCATCATCTTGATTTATATGGTGCCACAGAACCCACATTTAAATAAAATAGCTATAAATATAAATATATAAAATATTTTAATTTACCAGGTTCAGGACTAAACTACAATGGTGATTTTTAGCTTCTAAGATTAAATTTCCTGACGATAATCCCTTAGCAAGCACTGTGTTATATGCAGCTTTACACAATTAATCTCCCTGTAATCTCATTACACAGGTAAAAGAAATATCTCCTGTACTGAATGGCCATACACGATGGTCACGCAACACAGTCATTAATAATCTCCTGTGTAGTTCACCCCATAAGAATCAAGTTGCTGCAAAATGGGCGATTTCTAGTAAAATAAAAATATTTCCTTGTGATTGAACAATAGAAAAATGTTGGTGTTTAGCCTAAGGCTTAACTAATTTGACGAGGGCTGCAACATTGTTGCAAGAATTTATTTTTAAAAAGTAGTTGTGAGCGTCTGCCAAGAGTAATGTAATTATTGTGTGAGTGAGAGGAAAGCCAGAGCCCAATCTACTACTAAAAGCTCACTTCATGCACATTAGTAGAAATCTCCCGCTCACTATTAGGTTACAGAGGACTTTGGTATATGGTTATTTTCCACCAAAAGGCAGTAGAAATGTTATTCAACAAGAATATGCAAATAACTTTGTTAACAAGTGAAGTTAATTATGTTTTTTAAAAGTGTTCATTTCCCTTTATAGTATCTTCAAAAGTAACCTTTAAAAAAATGATTACCATAATATGTAAGTAGCACTGAACCAGAAAATATTATAGTGACAGAAGCACAAAGAATAAAAGAGGTTCCCCACTTGTATATGATATTGATGTAACGGTTTCCACATTCCCCCTAAAACATTTACAAATTACATTGATAATATTTCTGTATCATTTACCGTACACATTTCTTTCGCCACAAACACACAATAAAAACATCTGAACTGTTCTAATCCAGACTTAGGTGCCTCAATGACTTCTACTTATTGTGTATTTCTCCATTATGAAAATCGGTGGCAGTCAAAATTCTGATTGATAGAATGCTGGTACTTAATCTGCCGACATGAAAATGGCGGCCATACTTCGGACCCGGCGGCATTGTCAATGTCGCCAATCACACTGACAACATTGTAAACATGTCAGCACATTGTAAGTGTTGTCATTTAGCCTGCCGACGGTTTCATGTTGGCAGGTTAAGTGGCGGCATTCTATCAATCACAATTACATACCCTACCCAGAATACATCTAACAAGTCAAGAACAAAGGAGAAATTTCTGCTCTTAGTAATAGGCCAAATTAGCCTAAAAAACCGGGGAGTGTATAAATGTATAGCTGAGACAGTGTTAGCAATAAAAATAAATGTAAATGTTTTTATGTCGGTGCTGCACGCCGGTAGTTAACCGGCGTGCAGCACCAGAGGGGTATATTTAATGTATAAATGTGTATTTTAAGCATAAGATATAAAATAAGAAAAGAGTACTTACCCTGTGCCCCTGGCCCCCTAGGAAGGTCCGGGCCCGGGTAATTTGTACCCCCCCCCCCCCCCCTCTCCGCGGCCCTGTGTGCAGGCTGCATGAATCAACCCACATTGGTTAAAGGGACAGGAGGACAGATTACCTCCTGTTAAGACTAGTCTCTAAATGTGTATAAAAAAGGCTCTGTTTTGTATTAAAAGTTGTTCTTCTCGTCTCATCTGACCCGATCACTGGTATCTTTAACAAGTGAAGAGCAAATAAACATCACTTGTTTCAAAGACCTGCTGGGACACTTGTCTATGGTGATTCCTGTGACCTACAGATTAGACCCAACTCTAATCCGTTCCCGGCTGTTCTGAGGTTTGGACCCAGCTCTCCAGTACCACCGCTCTGCTGCTACCCAGTGGCTCTAGCCAGTGTGATAGGCCAGGGGGATCCATCCACAGCATCCTAATCCATAGGAAGAGTTCAGGGGTACCAGCCCAGGTACACCAGTAACGGGGTACACTCGCAGCGTCAGTTACCCAGAAGAAACCCGGTTCTGGATGCCGGTAAGTAGTCCAGTGGGGGCAGCATTGTAAGTCTCTCCTACTGCGGAAGGAGGGTGCACTTGGCATAACGAAAGGGAACGGTGGGAAAGTAAGCCCAGCCGGTTCCCAGCAGCAACAGACAGGGTGGCATAGGCGTCCATCCTGTCACACAAACCATTCACATTTGTCTAATTTAGGTACCACTGTTATTGAGAGTTAAGCCATATGAATCCATAATCCAAAGGCTCTATTTATTAGAGAAAAGCCATGTTGATCGATATCTAGCAAGGGGTCACCACTGGCGATAAGATTCGCCGGCTCCTGCAAATCATGGGGAAGCCTATTTAACTAGCATCCCAGGAAGGTGATAGATATATATAGTTGTATTTTTCACTTTTTTCCCACTTAATGGAACTGAAAGCCCAAGTCCTTTCAATTCCAATGTGCATGTGCATACTGGCTAAATGGCTCACTCAAATCACCTGCAACTGGTCCGACAGAGCGGCAAGTAAAGTCTTATTCTTCTTGACAAGTATCAGCAAAGCAGCTGCACATCACTCGGCCGTCTCAGCAAGATGTTAATGGTAAATCATGGCGATATACGTGGTTTTCAATCACTGCTGTAAGCTGACGATACAAAAACAGCCCTATTGTGATATATTAGTAAATACTCCTGCAAGTCCCACATATAAAGAGTGATGTTTTGTATGTTTAGTGGGTCACACTTTGACACTTACATGAACTCTATCAGGGCTCTAGGGAACATTCTGTTTCATAGTAAAGGTTACAGGTGTCTTTTTATGCATCTACTACAAATGACCACAGGTTCATCTCGAAGTATCCAGGGCTCTGATCTCTGCAGCAAATTACCCCATTAGTGACTAGACAATTAGTTCACCATGTGTTGTTGCATTGTTGGTTAAGATTCCCCTGGTAAATCTTAGAGGAAGCTGCGAAAGGAAACCAGACAACAAGGGAAAGGAAAAAAGTTTGTGTGAATGCAGAGAAGGAAGCAAAACAAAAGAAAGCGGGAGGGAGAGCAGACAAATATTAAGATGACAGCGAGAAGCCAGCAGATGATAATAGGCAATAATAATAACATGCATTTATGGAGAACCTTTGATCCAAGCAAGAACACAATGCAATTCAAATGTATTCAAAGGAGTGAGACAGACACAGTCGGAGAGAGATCTGCGCACAGAAAATGTATTTCTGACCACATTTAATTTATTAGCATTTCAGTTATTCAACTCCTTAGTGTAATCTCTAATTAAACACAGCCACAGACACTATATCTACAGAAAAGCTAGACTTCAAACTTCTGCTCTCAATAACCGTGCCATTATTATCCCTCCATTGTTAGAGGGAAAGAAGGAGAAACCTCTGTGTGAAACCTTTATTAACCGCCTGAATCAAGGCTGCGAAATGTAGACCCCAGGAAACGAAAATAAACACAAAGAGCTTTATTAGGGCACCTGCTTCTTCACCTGTTATTAAAGATTGGGATGATTTGGGTAGGAGGCCTTTGTATCCTGGTACCTATATTTGCACTGAGCTGAGCGGTTTGTGTTACAATGTTACCGCTCGAGGCGACACAAACATAAGACACATGGAAAATGTCACATGCATTAGAAGTAGAAGAGCCAATCAAAAATAAACACTGGCTATCACAGCCAATGTTGTATTGTTGAGGTGAAAGTCCTTTAAGTCTAAATTAGTCATTAATCTAATCAATCAAATTATCCTTCACCCTAAACTTTATCATACTAATTAGCCATAGGACTAATCTCATATTCAGCTTTTTGTTACCTATCTTCCTGTGACACATAGTAGCAGGAGTGAGCAGAATATATATTGTGTCTCAGAGGTGTCACATACACATTGTCCCATGAAGTAAAGGCTAACAGGAAAGGGTACAGTGTTTATGTGGAAACACTGCTTGTAAGTAGTTATGATGAGCTTGTAAGTGACATTCTGTTATAAGTGGGCATTAATTTCTGCTTAATGTACCGTGCTATCCCTGGCCTGAGCTGTGCAACTAGTGAAGAGGCATTCAGAATGATATTAGGCCATGGATGCTAGAGTCTTTCTACTTTATTTATTGCCAATTTCAGACACTGGATGTAGATGCAGAATTGTATCAAGAAAGAATGAAACTCATGTCTAGACAGTGGAGCTCGGGAAAGAGGTACAAGGGCACCAAGGGAAACATTGCTATACTGCCTACCCAGGGGTACTTACATCCACACTGCCCGACACAGGGGTATATACATCCATGCTGCCTGTAGTAATATTAAAATTGCGTTTAAACTATATGTACTCAGTAAGAGATTAATTTTAGCAAGAGGTCAGAACTACACAAACCATTTTCTGGATGGATCTGACCACTAATCCCAAGTGACACTGCCCCATTATTTCCTCTGGCCATAGAGCAATGATGTACTAAAAGGCCAGGTAAAGCTGCTTATAGATGTCACTGATGACGGGAACATTGTTTTCTTACTTGCAGAATTTGGCCAAAAGGCCAGTTGGAGAAAACTTGCTTCATATATATTTTTATTGACAGTTGGTAGATCCACTGTTCATTGCTGCATCAGTAATATATACTAAAGCGGATGGGAAAGGTTTGCATTAGAACTGCAACAAATTCACATTACAGCTACGCTTATTTCCTACAAATCTGCTTCAGATAAACATATGTAAATACATCGGCAAAGCTCATGATTTTGGCCAATGGTAGGACGGGTTTCACACAGTGCTCTCTGACTGGCTAATTGCTCCTGATTTACATATGATGCGGACTTATTGAATAAGAAGATTATGCCATGTATGATCTTCTAAGTGTAGTCTGTTACCACAGTAAGCCTCCAATAAGCCTGTTGTCTTTGCAGTTTTCCATTATACAACACAAAGGAAATGTTCATTTTAGCATTAGCCCAGCTCGTGTTCTTCTTTGAGAATTAATCCGTTTAAACTAGCCTGCCGTCAGCTGTTTGAAGACAGCAGTGGTGTAAGTCCCAAGGAATGCTAGATGTACGCAACAATTACCGATGGGAAGTAACTCTTACGGTAACGCATATCACATACATGGGAACACTATTAACCCTCCACATATAAAAATGTGCTGAACATTTGAAGATCTTAAATATAATGTACAAATAACATAGCTCATATCATTTTCCTATTTATTTTATCTTCCTTCAATAATCAGCAGCGGATAAAATGCAATAAACATTCTATATAAATATTGTTTATCATCTGAACTAGTAACTTCCTCCATCAGAAATCAGAGGTGCTGAAAGGTTAATGGGAGGACAGGCTGTGTATCTCCTGCGGGCCAAAGGAAGCATTTAATACAGAGCAGCACAATGTGGGGTTGAACGTACACAGAAAAAGACGCATTTGTGTGCATATGTATCACAGTCTGCCCAAAGTAATGTTTGCGGCAGACGTATGTCAGGTGTACAAGTGTGTATGCTTACTGCTGTGTGACAGTGGTAGTAATAAAGTCACATCACCCCATTTGTATAAAATATAATAATGTAATGAAATGTATTATAAACAAGAGAAAATTGTGTATTGAGTGTTTTTCCCTTTAAAATTAAAATGTAATTCTTATTTCCTGTGGTAATCCAAATGGAAATGTCAAACACATATTACTAATAAATGGCCACGACTTCATCTAATAGAGCCACAATGCGAATAATTTAATTACTACCAGCCAATCAGAAGTGGATATCTAGTGCTGCTGATCATCATCATTGTGTCTCGTTGCACCAGCTGTCTAACACCCGCACGGGATACAGACTCGGACAGGCGAACCTTCGTCTGCGTCCAGGTCTACATGAATGCGCCCTTATTGTACTAGGCCTTTCCCTTCCGCCTCTTCAGACATGAGGTGTGTAAAATACTTACGTTTTTTTGGTGCAAAGTACAAAAATGCGTCTTGGTATAACTCCACGCGATCCTCTGCACATGGATGGCAATTGCTGACATATTCGTTGGACTATTGGAAATCAGATATAAGGGTGTAGCTGTAAAGGGGCTGTTATTGTGGTGGGAATAGAAAGCTTTGAATAATGACCAGTTATTTTGCATATATTCTATATTCTTCAGAGACAAAATATCTGAAAACAACCACTATGTGACCCTAGAAGAGTCATGTTTCATGAGACATTTTTCTCAACAACACATTTCTAAGAAAACTGGCTTAAAGAAATAAATGTCATTCTAACTATTATGTAAAGAGTGAGAAAATCTGTGACTGTACATGACTAAATATCCAAACGTGTCTATTACTGAAATAACAGATGTCTAGGTACCTAAGGGCGGTACAGTGAAGCGTCTGCCCATGGATGGTTCATCGCAGATGAAGCTGGCAGCTGCCATAAGGTCCACTGATCACATGCATTGGACATTATATGGGGCAGTGCAGGTCATAGGTTTAGATCAACAAATAGTCCCACACAGAATGGTAGTAGAACCAGATTGTGTGGGTGTTTAGTCCTGGATCATTGCATGGTTCTGTGTATAAGCTTTGACCATCCCATGGCCATTAGTAAACTACATGTAGGCTTGGGCATTTATTGCATGGTTCTGTGCAGACTGCTTTTGGTGTTATTACAGTTTCTCTGCACATTTATATAACCACAAAACTCTGATCTGGTTTATATGAAGGTCTTATTCCTTCTTGTAACTGTTGAATACAGGTCACAAGAACTTGTAAGCACAGGAATGGACGACACAATCATTTCACTGACTGAATACCAAATGAAAGGCTCTAATTGTGAGTAGAAATATCTCTCAAGCAACAATTCATTAGGGTTTGCAGGTGAAGTTTCTGTGTTCTCTAATGATTACTAAACTGCTTATCCGCTTTCACAATTCAGAGAAACATTTCACCAAGCAGGAGAGCTCATTATTTTCCTCATTTGCTTGTGAAAGCAGATAGGACATGGTATAATATTATTCATAACTCTTAATAGAAGGACATGAAACGGAATGCAGAATCTAATACATAAAGTTGTAGATTCTAATCACAACACATAGTGGACATGCTGGCAGTTACTGACATATAAAGTTTGATAAGTACTTTCTATTTATATAATATATATATATATATATATATATATATATATATATATATATATATATATATATATATATACTAGTAAAGATGTACCGTGTGTTACGTTTTGCAGAGAAAAGCAAAAACAAGCTTTTGTTCTGTGGACCAAAGATATTGAAATGAAATAAAGTGGCTGAAAGAGCAAGTGGTTATGGACGTTCCCTCTTGTATGGAAGGGTGCAGAGGCCCTTCTACTCCACACAAGCATTGAGCTGGCAGAGATCAAGGCTCATCCGATTTAATGGGATGTATTTTGTTCTTCTGCTTGTTATTCAGAGTAGAAGCATTTTGTGGCGTAATACACAGACGTGCCACATATAACTGACAGTGCCAATATGTCCTTACTCTCAGTAAATGTAAGCTGCATATAATGATAAAGCGAGCAGTATCTTAGGAGCAAAGCAGAAACGTTTTATGAAATGAAAGGGGTGTTTTCCACACTTCTAGTTTGCAGTGGCATCTCCTGAAAGCAGATATGCACTGGTAACCGCGCTGGGCAGACCATCAGTGCAATACCAGCGCATGTTGCAGTGCGCATCTCTCTCTTATGCAGCTGTTTCTCACACATGGGGGTCTTCAGCTTCCACTATGCTCACAGACGTTAGTAGACCTAGGGACATGACCCAATGCCTCTATGACAAGGCAGGACTCGGGACAGTTGTTAGAGTCTGAGCTCGGTTTACAGTTAGAGCAGACTAATGTCAGGTGAAGTTGTCTCTAACCTGGTGTATCTCTGCACATCCTCTGCTGCTGTCTAGACAGACTGACGGGAAGATTCCAGGGATGAATTTAAAAGCAATCTTAGACAGCCCATAGAAATTAGGGTCAGTTGACTAGTCTAGGTTTAAAGTGGGGCCCTAAAGTTAGGAACATATGAGGGTTGGGCTTCACTGTCCTGTGAAAGCGCTTTACAAGCGGACAGTCAGGACACCTTCAGTATTTCTGCCATTTGTAGAGCACACGGTAACCTAGGAACCACTGCTCCCTGTTAATGTTCACACTGTAACACACACTGGTCACCACACCAGGAAATTAGTTATCTTCTGTCATTTGTTTACAGACTTACATTATAAAACTGAATGTGGCCATTTTTATAAATTGCACAATTGCTACTATCTTCTATTTATAAGGGCCACACAAGCTGTGCAGCACCGAACATGAAATCTACAGGAGTACACAATACACAGACAGCAACAATCCATGTGACGAGATACATTATTAAACTAAACGTAAAATACATTTAAATCGCACTAGTTAGTTGGGGCAAATGTCACAATTATTGTAAAACATCTGTGGTTTGGAATTTAATTTATTACCGATGTTGAGATTGCACAAAACACAATGTGAGAATGTGTTCTGTGTTCATTAACCGAGCCGCACATTTATAATCTGTGGACACGGGATGGAAAGTGACACAGGAAATTATAGTCCATTGTTATCTATCAGGAAACCTCGCTACAATTATAAATGATGTCTGGAGAGCGCATGTGAGAACTACTGAGCAATACATCATACAACATGCAAGAGATCACACATCGGCTTATAACCTATAACATGCAATGAGCACAAATATAATGAACCCAAAGTGCAATGTAAAATAATGGGATAATGGGAATAGAGGAGACAGGATGAATGATGATTTACAGAATATCTGCAGCCATTCAAGTTTCCCAATTATAATGCCCTGCTTCAGATATCTGCGTGTGATACCCAGCGATCATTATCAGTATGGATTACAAGAAGGAATACATTAGGAGGTCATTAGTACTGCAAGGAGATCAGTGTTTGGGGAGATCTGTGGGTGGATGATCCCAGTCTGTCCTGAGCTATAAACACTGTAAGATAGAGGGGCGTGTACACAGGTCACCGACGTTCTCAGGCTTGTAATACCCTTTAAAAAATTGCATATTACTTGTTGTTGTTTTTAAACAATGTCTTCTTGTTTTATTGTTAACCACTCTGCCGCTGAGGCTTATGTCACCCCACTTTCTGAGCTGGTTACATTCTAACATCAATATCACCTATTTGTTTATGCAGACCCCACACTAATTACAGAAAATAGCATTCATTTCCATGTTTGTCTTTTAATTCAAATTGCAAGAAAGTAAACTAAATTGCAAATATTTTTTTTGTCCTAACCACCACCAAGAACTACACTATATGGAAAAAAGTATTTGGCCACACCTGTTAATGATTGAATTGAGGTGTTTCAATCAGACCCGTTGCCAACAGTGTATAAAATCAAGCACTTAGCCATGCAGTCTTCATTTATAAACATTTGTGATACAAGATGGGTCATTCTGAAGAGCTGAGTGACACCAAGCGTGGTACTGGGATAGGATGCCGCCTTTACAATAAGACGGTTCATGAAATTTCATCCCTGCTGGATATTCCACAGTCAACTGTAAGTGATATTATTAGTGGAAGCATTTAGGAACAACAACAGAAGACCACGTAAAATCACAAAAGGGTTGAACGACTGCTAATGCACATGGTACGTAAAAGATGCCAACACTCTGCTGATTCCATAGCTGAAGAGTTCTGAACTTCCACTGGCATTAATGTAAGCACAAAACTGTGCGGCGGGAGGTTAATGGAATGGGTTTCCATGGCCGAGCAGCTGCATGCAAGCCTCACATTACCAATGCCAAGCATCGGATGGAGTGGTGTAAAGCACACTGACACTGGACTGTGGAGCAGTGGAAACGTGTTCTGTGGAGTGACGAATCACACTTCTCTGTTTGGCAGTCAGATGGGCGAGTCTGGATTTAGCAGATGCTGGGAGACCGTTATCTGCCTGACTGTGAAGTTTGGTGGAGGAGGGATAATGGTATGGGGCTGTTTATCAGGGTTTGGGCTAGGCCCCTTATCTCCAGTGAAGGACAATCTTACTGCTTCAGCATACCAAGTCATTTTGGACAATGCTATGCTTCCAACTTTGTAGCAACAGTTTGGGGAAGGCCCTTTTCTATTCCAACATGACTGTGCCCCAGTGCACAAAACATGGACCATATTAAAGTATATGCATTTGAATACAATGTCATCCCAGTCCCTGTTGGTGTATTGGTCAAGCATCCAAATACTTTGGTTCATATAGTGTACTTTGTGATTCTTGCTTTAGTACCAATTCACGTTTTCAAAACAGCAAAAAGCAGGATTCTACATATGATGTCATAATAAATTCTGCACTTGAAATTAGATTTTGCACTCTCTTTAATGTAATGCATAGACTGAGTAAGAATAATATAGTACAACAACAAGGCATACCATTTGGAAGACTAGACTTCCAAATATTTTAGATGGGCACAACTGATCATTACACAATTCGAGGTGCAGAATTAATATAAAAACATCCAGCTGCTTTATTAAACCAGCGTATTGTAAACAGGCTTCAGAGTCGAGTCTGGGATTTATAATAATACATCAGCTGGAGAGTGACAGGTGTAAGAGATGGAGGAACAAGACCAATATCTGGTCATTATTAACTAGTAATAATGTCGGAGAAATTTACATTTTACCCCTGTGACTCACACAGACATGAGCTATGTGTTCAATATGTATTAATAAGCGCTGGTTTGCCTCCTTGCCAATATATTACATTACATTGTGATATACTGTACATATATGCTACTGGCTCCTGGTTAGTATTGTTCAAGCTGTACATTATAAACGGCATTAATCATAAATATATTATTAATGATGTAGAATACTTTGCACTGAAGCAGTAAACTGCTGTGATTCCATTGTTTATCTGCGATTTACTAAAGGTTCATTATAGGTAATACATTCTATAACAGCCCCAATCAGATCATAAGACGGCCAATCACAAGCCCCCAGAGATGGTGGCTGGTGGTCACCCGCATTAACTATTTCAATTCCCTCCTTACTGGCCTTCCCAAAAACAGACTCAAACCCCTACAATCTATTTTGTGCGCTGCGGCAAGATTGATTTTTCTTGCAAATCGTTATTCCTCTGTTGAATCACTCTGTATGTCTCTACACTGGTTGCCTGTTTTCTACCGAATCCAATATAAAATACTTTTACTAACCTACAAGGCCATCAACAAAGCTGCACCAACATACATCTCCTCTCTCGTCACAAAATATCTCCCAACTCGGCAACTCCGTTCTGCATAAGATCTGCGTCTCTCATCCACCCTCATTACATCCTCCCATTCCCGGTTACAGGACTTTTTCCGGGCTGCACCCACTCTATGGAATTCTCTCCCTCGCACAATAAGTCTCTCCTCTAGTCTACAAGCTTTCAAGCGTTCTCTGAAAACCTACCTCTTCAGACAAGCTTATAATATTCCTCAACCACCCTATTAACCTCACTACATTACCCTATTACCACCTGTTATACAACTACCCCTTGTCACGGGCACTAGGAGTCTTTACCCAGGGATCACCAGATGATAGGCTTACCAGAGCAGTATAGGTGGTAATATGGTACTCTGGTAGCAGGGTGATCACGGAACAGGAAATAGCAGATGATGAGATGCTCAGGAAAGTCTATGACTAGCAGCACTGGCAATATGGAGGTAGTAATACACGAGGAACTGTATGGACAAAGGACACGTGAAGGTAGTCAGTGGTCTGCGGTAGCAAGTTGTACCACTGCTATAGTGAGGAGGAATGTCCAACAGAAACGAGGAGGTGATGAGAGTCAGCGGTCTGCGGATAGCAAGTTGTACCGCTGTCTGAGTGAAGGAATGGAATCCAAATGGAGGTATCCGGGGAGTCAGTGGTCTGCGTTAGCAAGTTGTACCACTGCTATGTGAGAGGATACTGGAACAGGTGAAACTGTAAACAGGAGTCAGTGGTCTGACATCAGCAAGTTGTACCACTGAATATATATGTGAGGAGGTGCACGGGGGAAGGCTGCAACACAGGATATACACAGGCACCTTATACACGATCCACAGTAATATGCACAATATGGATATACATATATATAAATGACTGATCAGGTCTGCAATCTAGAAAGTCTCTTGAAGTAGTCCAGCACAATGATAACACAGTCAATGATGGCAATAGACTCAGCGGACAGCAAACTCCAGAGAGAACCAAACACAGTCCAGCAAGATATGCAATACACAGCACAGTCAATGAGAAGTATGCATACCGTGGTTCAGCAGTAGCAGTCAGATGGGATTGCAGCGGTACCTGAGCGGCTGGAGGCCGACTGGATAGGAAGTCCCTGGATAGGAGAAGCAGCGGTCTAGCAGGTGCAGCGCACAGGTGAGTAGACCGACAGGGACACGAATCCACAGGAGTCAGCAACACGTGGAACTGGACTCATAGGAAACCCAGGAGAATGGAGATGATCCAGCAGAGGGTAGTAGAAGAGATACAAATCCAATGCTGACAGGAGGGTAGAGGCCAGTGGAACACGTGAAGGCGTGGAGAGTGGATCAGCAGGAGATGGACGATAGCGCTGACCACAGCGGCAGGACTCAGCGGCACACGGAGGTAACCAGTAGCAACCACAGGAACCAACAGCGATGGGAAACAGGAGTGCAGCGCAGGGCAGGAACTGTAGATCACGAAGTGTAGCAGATGGTAATGAAAAGCGGCAGTCTCGAGGAAGTCACAGCAAAGATGAGATGAGAGTGTAGTGCACGGAGGCAGCGGATAGTAATCAGCTGGCAGTCACGATGTTGAACACAGGCGAGTAGTAAGCAGGAGACTGTAGTGCACAGAGGCAGCGGATAGCAGTCAGCTGGCAGTCACGATGTTGAACACAGGCGAATTGCAAGCAGGAGACTGTAGTGCACAGAGGCAGCGGATAGAAATCAGCAAACAGACTTGATGAGAAGCAGGTGAGTGAGGTAAAAGCTGGAGTGCACGGAGGCAGCGGATAGCAATGAGCAAACAGTCACATTGATATAAAATAACGTTGAAGTGGTGTAGAAGACTGTAGTGCACGGAGGCAGCGGATAGGAATCAGCAAACAGTCATGATGATAAAGTTGATGGTAGAAGTGGTATGGAACCACAGTAGTAGAAGTGGTTTGGAAACCACAGGAATCAGCAGGCACTGAATACACAAGTAATACAGGAACACCTTCAGAGACTCATGAGGAATGAGACTCCAAGATCAGGCAACGTGGTAGTGACCACAGGTGCTTAATATAGGGAGGTTGCCTGATCTGCCAATTAAGTTAAAGGGGTATACACTGAAGTATAGAAAAGGGCTGCGCATGCGCAGACCCTCAGGATGGTGGACGGCCACGGTTCCTAAATGTCCGGGAAGAGGCACTCACGGTCCGGTGAGTGACAGTACCCCCCCTTTTAAAGGTGGGCACAGAACGCCTGGAACCGGGCTTGTCCGGATTTTTGGAGTAAAACTTCTTCAAAAGGGCAGGAGCATTAAGATCTTCAGCTTTGATCCAAGAGCGCTCCTCAGGACCAAAGCCCTTCCAATGAACGAGGAAGTGGAGGACTCCTCGCGAAATTTTTGCATCTAGTACCTCGGTAATCTCAAAATCCTCCTCCTGATGGACTTGAACTGGCTGCGGAGCTGAGGGAGGAGTTGAAAAACGGTTGATAATAAGAGGTTTGAGCAAAGATACATGGAAGGCATTAGAAATCCGAAGACTCTTAGGAAGAAGGAGTTTCACACATACTGGATTGATAACTTGAATGATCCTATATGGACCAATAAAACGAGGGGCGAATTTCATGGATGGAACCTTCAAACGAATATTTTTTGTGGATAACCAGACACGATCTCCAATTTTTAGTGGTGGAATAGCCCGCCTCTTCTTATCAGCGAAAGATTTATATTTGACAGATGTCTTCTTCAAACAGGTTCTAACCTGAGACCAGATATTTTTAAAGGTCTGACAAACAGTCTCCACCGCAGGAACTTGGGTGGGCGGGAGGGCAGGAAATTCCGGAAAAGACGGATGGTGACCGTAGACCACAAAGAATGGAGTTTTGGATGATGACTCATGGTACATGTTGTTATGGGCGAACTCAGCCCAAGGGAGTAACTCTACCCAGTTGTCTTGATTGGCTGATGAAAATATCCTTATAAAAGTCTCAAGATCTTGATTGACACGTTCGGTTTGTCCATTGGATTGTGGATGGTAAGAAGATGAGAGTGCTAATCGTATGCCCAAGGTTTTACAAAGGGCTCGCCAGAATCTGGACACGAATTGTACTCCTCTATCAGACACAATCTCAGATGGACATCCATGGATACGGAAGATCTCTTTAATGAAATGTTCAGCCAGGATAGACGAGGAAGGCAAACCAGACAGAGGGATGAAATGAGCCATCTTCGAAAATCTGTCCACTACGACCCAAATAGTGTTATGGTTCTTACTAGGTGGTAAGTCAGTAACGAAATCCATACTAATATGGGTCCATGGTTTGGACGGAATGGGTAGTGGTCGCAGCAACCCTGCTGGGGTTCTGCGGGAGGATTTGAATTGCGAACATAATTCACAGGAAGCAATGAACTCTTTGACGTCTCTCCTCATTGAAGGCCACCAGTAACTTCGAGAGAGGATCTCAAAAGTCTTGTGTTCACCGGCGTGTCCAGAAAAACGAGAGGCATGGAACCACGAAAGGATTTTCCTCCTTAGAGTAGGAGGCACGAGGGTCTTCCCAAATGGTAGCGTTTTGGTGGATGAAGCAGCCAGTGAGATACATTTGGGGTCTAGAATGGTATGGTTGGAAACCTCTTCTATATCAGAGGACGTAGCAAAGGCTCTAGATAAGGCATCAGCTTTTTTGTTCTTGGCAGCTGGTTTGAAGGTAATTATTAATTCAAAACGGGAAAAGAAAAGAGACCATCTTGCTTGACGAGGGTTCAAGCATTGGGCAGACTGGAGATATGACAAGTTCTTATGATCCGTGAAGATCGTCACCGGATGGCGAGCTCCCTCCAACAAGTATCTCCATTCCTCTAATGCGGCTTTGATAGCCAGTAATTCCTTGTCTCCGATGGTATAATTCTTCTCTGCGGGTAGGAGACCCCGAGAATAGAAGGCACAAGGGTGGAATTTTTGCTGTTCCGAGCGTTGGGAGAGAATAGCTCCTAAGCCCACATTAGAGGCATCTACTTCTAGGAAAAAAGGGAGTGTCACATCAGGCTGACGAAGGATTGGAGCCGAAGAGAAGGACTCTTTTAATGTTTGAAAGGCTTGAATAGCCTCAGTAGACCATTGCTTAGGATTAGCCCCTTTACGAGTCAGGGCCACAATAGGAGATGCAATGGAAGAAAAGTCTTGAATGAAGCGTCTATAGTAATTGGCAAAACCTAAAAAACGCTGGATGGCACGAAGAGTAGTTGGCTGGGGCCAATGTAGTACAGCATTTACTTTGTCAGGATCCATCTTCAGACCAACTCCGGAAACAATATACCCCAAGAATGGAATCTGGGGTAATTCGAATGAACATTTTTCTAATTTACAGAACAATGAATTTTTCCGTAGCCTGGAGAGGACTTCTGCCACATGTTGGTGGTGAGAAGGCAGGTCCTGTGAAAAAATCAATATGTCGTCCAGGTAGACGACGACACATACATATAATAAGTCCCGAAAAATCTCATTGATGAAGCCCTGAAAAACAGCGGGGGCATTACATAGCCCGAAAGGCATTACCAGATATTCGTAATGCCCGTCTCTGGTGTTAAACGCCGTCTTCCATTCGTCACCGGAACGGATTCTGATTAAATTGTAAGCACCACGAAGATCCAACTTAGTAAAAATACGGGCTCCCTTAATGCGGTCAAATAGCTCAGTGATCAACGGAATGGGATACCGGTTCTTGATAGTAATGGCATTGAGTCCACGAAAATCTATACAAGGGCGTAATGATCCATCCTTCTTTTTGACAAAGAAGAACCCAGCTCCAGCGGGCGAGGTGGAAGGTCGAATGAACCCACGCTGGAGGTTCTCCCGTATATATTCAGATGTAGCTTGAGTTTCAGGTAACGAGAGTGGATAGACCCGGCCTCTGGGAGGAGTCTTGCCAGGAAGAAGATCAATCGGACAATCCCAAGAACGATGAGGAGGAAGACGTTCAGACTGAGCTTTATCAAAAACATCGGTAAATGAAGCATATTGAGGAGGGAGTCCCGGTGAAATAGCTGAAATGGAAGCTTGCTGTACCTTGAGAGGAATGACTTGGGAAAGGCAATGATGGTGACATTCAGGCCCCCAAGACGTGACTTGAGGGGTGCGCCAGTCAATCTGGGGAGAGTGACACTGAAGCCATGGAAGGCCTAGGACAATCGGACTTGTCGTAACAGGAAGAATTAAAAACGATATCTCTTCATGATGCAGAGCACCAATCTGAAGGGTTACTGGAGACGTACTCTGGGTGATGAGACCGTTGATGAGACGTGATCCATCGATAGCCGTCACAGTAATGGGAGTTTTTAAGGTAATCATTGGTAGAGACCATTGATTAACTAACGATTTGGAAATAAAATTTCCTGCTGCTCCGGAATCAATCAATGCCTGTGACTCAAAGGTCTTGGTAGCAAAGGAAATAGTCACATCAAAAGCGCAGACTTTAGATTTCATAGACGATGGAGAGGACTCCAGGGACCCTAACTTCACCTCTCCAGAACTAGTTAGGGCCTGGCATTTCCCGATCTCTTAGGGCAGGAGCTGAGGACATGAGTGGAATCAGCACAATAGATACAGAGTCTATTCTTGACTCTTCGTTTCCTCTCCTCAGAAGATAACTTGGAACGTCCAATCTCCATGGGAATCACAGCGGGTGACACTGGACGAAATTGAGGGTTAGAGCGAAAAGGTGCTTTAGCAGAAGTCGTTTTCTCAGCCTCTCTTTCACGAAATCTCATATCAACACGATGGCAAAGAGAGATCAAATCTTCAAGTGACGAAGGAAGCTCTTGGGTAGTCAGTGCATCTTTAATTTTATCGGAAAGCCCCTGCCAGAAGGCGGCAACTAGGGCTTCAGTGTTCCACTGAAGTTCAGAGGCTAAGATCCTAAATTGAATGACGTACTGGCCTACAGTATGAGATCCTTGTCGCAGACGGAGGATGCTGGAAGCAGCGGAGGTCACACGACCTGGTTCATCGAACACACTTCGGAATGTGGAAATGAATTTGGCACTATCTTGTAGAATTGGATCGTTTCTTTCCCACAGGGGGGAGGCCCAAGCCAGGGCTTGACCCGAAAACAATGAGATAAGATAGGCCACTCTGGAACGATGGGTAGAAAAATTTTGAGGTTGGAGTTCAAAATGGACTGAACATTGGTTAAGGAAACCTCTACAAGTTTTGGGGTCCCCGTCA
Source organism: Mixophyes fleayi (assembly GCF_038048845.1). NCBI lineage: Eukaryota > Metazoa > Chordata > Amphibia > Anura > Limnodynastidae > Mixophyes > Mixophyes fleayi. The sequence goes on along the minus strand of NC_134412.1, from coordinate 96,095,052 downwards.
TATTTTGACGGAGTAGGCAGGTGAAGCGTAGGAGCTGTAGACACCTGGGATGGCAATGGGGAAACGGAGGAAAGCACAGGAGCTTCAATATTAGCTGTAACAGTCTGTCCAGATGTTCCTTGGGAGGTTAATGATTGGTAACATTGAAGTAACAGCTGTTGGCGAGCATCCTGTTGCTCCACACGGCTGACCAGATGCTGCAGCATCTCTTTAGCAGTAGGTTCCGTATCTGGGTCTGTCATGGCCTGATCTTACTGTCACGGGCACTAGGAGTCTTTACCCAGGGATCACCAGATGATAGGCTTACCAGAGCAGTATAGGTGGTAATATGGTACTCTGGTAGCAGGGTGATCACGGAACAGGAAATAGCAGATGATGAGATGCTCAGGAAAGTCTATGACTAGCAGCACTGGCAATATGGAGGTAGTAATACACGAGGAACTGTATGGACAAAGGACACGTGAAGGTAGTCAGTGGTCTGCGGTAGCAAGTTGTACCACTGCTATAGTGAGGAGGAATGTCCAACAGAAACGAGGAGGTGATGAGAGTCAGCGGTCTGCGGATAGCAAGTTGTACCGCTGTCTGAGTGAAGGAATGGAATCCAAATGGAGGTATCCGGGGAGTCAGTGGTCTGCGTTAGCAAGTTGTACCACTGCTATGTGAGAGGATACTGGAACAGGTGAAACTGTAAACAGGAGTCAGTGGTCTGACATCAGCAAGTTGTACCACTGAATATATATGTGAGGAGGTGCACGGGGGAAGGCTGCAACACAGGATATACACAGGCACCTTATACACGATCCACAGTAATATGCACAATATGGATATACATATATATAAATGACTGATCAGGTCTGCAATCTAGAAAGTCTCTTGAAGTAGTCCAGCACAATGATAACACAGTCAATGATGGCAATAGACTCAGCGGACAGCAAACTCCAGAGAGAACCAAACACAGTCCAGCAAGATATGCAATACACAGCACAGTCAATGAGAAGTATGCATACCGTGGTTCAGCAGTAGCAGTCAGATGGGATTGCAGCGGTACCTGAGCGGCTGGAGGCCGACTGGATAGGAAGTCCCTGGATAGGAGAAGCAGCGGTCTAGCAGGTGCAGCGCACAGGTGAGTAGACCGACAGGGACACGAATCCACAGGAGTCAGCAACACGTGGAACTGGACTCATAGGAAACCCAGGAGAATGGAGATGATCCAGCAGAGGGTAGTAGAAGAGATACAAATCCAATGCTGACAGGAGGGTAGAGGCCAGTGGAACACGTGAAGGCGTGGAGAGTGGATCAGCAGGAGATGGACGATAGCGCTGACCACAGCGGCAGGACTCAGCGGCACACGGAGGTAACCAGTAGCAACCACAGGAACCAACAGCGATGGGAAACAGGAGTGCAGCGCAGGGCAGGAACTGTAGATCACGAAGTGTAGCAGATGGTAATGAAAAGCGGCAGTCTCGAGGAAGTCACAGCAAAGATGAGATGAGAGTGTAGTGCACGGAGGCAGCGGATAGTAATCAGCTGGCAGTCACGATGTTGAACACAGGCGAGTAGTAAGCAGGAGACTGTAGTGCACAGAGGCAGCGGATAGCAGTCAGCTGGCAGTCACGATGTTGAACACAGGCGAATTGCAAGCAGGAGACTGTAGTGCACAGAGGCAGCGGATAGAAATCAGCAAACAGACTTGATGAGAAGCAGGTGAGTGAGGTAAAAGCTGGAGTGCACGGAGGCAGCGGATAGCAATGAGCAAACAGTCACATTGATATAAAATAACGTTGAAGTGGTGTAGAAGACTGTAGTGCACGGAGGCAGCGGATAGGAATCAGCAAACAGTCATGATGATAAAGTTGATGGTAGAAGTGGTATGGAACCACAGTAGTAGAAGTGGTTTGGAAACCACAGGAATCAGCAGGCACTGAATACACAAGTAATACAGGAACACCTTCAGAGACTCATGAGGAATGAGACTCCAAGATCAGGCAACGTGGTAGTGACCACAGGTGCTTAATATAGGGAGGTTGCCTGATCTGCCAATTAAGTTAAAGGGGTATACACTGAAGTATAGAAAAGGGCTGCGCATGCGCAGACCCTCAGGATGGTGGACGGCCACGGTTCCTAAATGTCCGGGAAGAGGCACTCACGGTCCGGTGAGTGACACCCCTTGACCAACATTGTTGTGTGACAGGATCATTTAGCTTATGAGTCACTTTTACCTTTGCAGTCTGGCTGGACCGACTGCAAATGTAGACTTAACCTCATGTGTCAAACTCCCATTGTCCCATAGGTTGTAAGCTTGCGAGCAGCCTTCTCACCTCTTTGTCTGTTTTACCCAGTTTGTTTATTAGTTTACTATGTTTGTCCCCAATTGTAAAGCGCTACGGAATATGTTGGCGCTATATAAATAAATGATGATGATGGTGGTGAGAGTTCCGTCATGTCATTACCTTGCCTCCTTTCTTTTTCTGAAAAAGGTACATAGATTATTTGTTTACTGCCAGTAAGTCTTTAATAATTAATGACGGAGGGTGCAGAGGATGTGGGAAAGACCAGGCAGCTACTACATATGAATACTGGATGGGTTTTCTGAACATGCCCGCTGTGATAGAGAGAGTTGGGTGGTCAGTACACGCTACTGGAGCCATTAGCACTACAGACTTCAGCTGGGTTAGACGCCACTACACATAAACTTACTGTTCAGCACACGTCTTATGCTCAGTGAGGCTGTCTCTCAGTATATGACTATGGCATCATTTAGCTAGCAATAGCCAGAGGAAAGGCTCTTACCTCATGGCTAATGTACATCTCCCCAGAGCATAGCTGTATATGCCTCAGGAGTGTAGTGATGTGAGGTCAGAGGGGGGGAGTCTTGACCCTGCAGAGATATAATTGTAAAGCAGTTCATGCCCTTACTCCTATTAAACCCTTTTCTTTCTGCAACAAGATGGATCTTGGTAGCTGCAAATGGCCTGTTCTGTCCATACTCTGACAAATGGCAGGCTTTTAGAAGCTTCCTTTCTTCAGTAAAAATCATTTTAATCAATTTGAGGTCTGTGGTTTCATCTTAGAATGACTTTATTATTTATTCATTGTCTTATTTTTACACAGTGTTTCTAGCGTACGTTGTGCCACCAGGGCAGAATGATACTAAGACACTAAAGATTATCATCTAAGGGAGCTCATGGCAGCTGGGATTTCTACCAGGGTCGGACTCAGTCATTTCTAGGACCAGATGGACTGTGAAAGTCAAGAGCTGAGAAGGAGGCAGGAAACATACAAAGACGATTCCTGTAGTGTGATAGAAGGCATTACGTGGAGGCATCTCTGTGATATGTCACTGGGGCAGAACAGATCCGTAATAACCCCTTTCTGGGCTGCACACTGCTTCCTGGCCATTTCACATCATTCCCCTTGTTCAGTGACGATATTAAAAATGAATAGATTCATTAAGAACATTAAAAAAAAATAAAAACTCTACATTTCACTGTTGAATTCATCAATCTAGCTTTCGTTTTTCTTGCATGTTTTACATTTTGTCTTTATGTATTTTTTCCAATTAAGCTTAATGACTATCGAACAAAGCTAAATGTCAAAGCTTTTCCTCATCAATACCATCTGCATCTGTGTGTAACCTGAGAGAGCATGGGTTAAATAAATAATCTGTTCACTTTATAATGATACTTGTTTAACATTGGAACTTATCTGCAACATGCTGTAAGATACATTGGCTATAAGTGACATCAAGATTCTTTTCTCTAACCTTGTTTTTAGTAAAAAAATAACAGACATTTTCCTGCACGATGATGGTAAAGAGCCTTGTGTACAGCAGTCACAGGCGCCCAGTATTTAGCTTCTGCTCACCATGCGCCTTGTGTACAGCAGTCACAGGCGCCCAGTATTTAGCTTCTGCTCACCATGCGCCTTGTGTACAGCAGTCACAGGCGCCCAGTATTTAGCTTCTGCTCACCATGCGCCTTGTGTACAGCAGTCACAGGCGCCCAGTATTAAGCTTCTGCTCACCATGCGCCTTGTGTACAGCAGTCACAGGCACCCAGTATTTAGCTTCTGCTCACCATGCGCCTTGTGTACAGCAGTCCCAGGCACCCAGTATTTAGCTTCTGCTCACCATGCGCCTTGTGTACAGCAGTCCCAGGCACCCAGTATTTAGCTCCTGCTCACCATGCACCTTGTGTACAGCAGTCACAGGCGCCCAGTATTTAGTTCCTGCTCACCATGCGCCTTGTATACAGCAGTCACAGGCGCCCAGTATTTAGCTCCTGCTCACCATGCACCTTGTGTACAGCAGTCACAGGCGACCAGTATTTAGCTCCTGCTCACCATGCGCCTTGTGTACAGCAGTCACAGGTGCCCGGTATTTAGCTCCTGCTCACCATGCGCCTTGTGTACAGCAGTCCCAGGCGCCCGGTATTTAGCTCCTGCTCACCATGCGCCTTGTGTACAGCAGTCACAGGCGCCCAGTATTTAGCTCCTGCTCACCATGCGCCTTGTGTACAGCAGTCACAGGCGCCCAGTATTTAGTTCCTGCTCACCATGCGCCTTGTGTACAGCAGTCACAGGCGCCCAGTATTTAGTTCCTGCTCATCATGCGCCTTGTGTGCAGCAGTCACAGGCGCCCAGTATTTAGCTCCTGCTCACCATGCGCCTTGTGTACAGCAGTCACAGGCGCCCAGTATTTAGTTCCTGCTCACCATGCGCCTTGTGTACAGCAGTCACAGGCACCCAGTATTTAGCTCCTGCTCACCATGCGCCTTGTGTACAGCAGTCACAGGCGCCCAGTATTTAGTTCCTGCTCACCATGCGCCTTGTGTACAGCAGTCACAGGCGCCCAGTATTTAGTTCCTGCTCATCATGCGCCTTGTGTGAAGCAGTCACAGGCGCCCAGTATTTAGCTCCCGCTCACCATGCGCCTTGTGTACAGCAGTCACAGGCGCCCAGTATTTAGTTCCTGCTCACCATGCGCCTTGTATACAGCAGTCACAGGCGCCCAGTATTTAGCTCCTGCTCACCATGCACCTTGTGTACAGCAGTCACAGGTGCCCAGTATTTAGTTCCTGCTCACCATGCGCCTTGTATACAGCAGTCACAGGCGCCCAGTATTTAGCTCCTGCTCACCATGCACCTTGTGTACAGCAGTCCCAGGCGCCCGGTATTTAGCTCCTGCTCACCATGCGCCTTGTGTACAGCAGTCACAGGCACCCAGTATTTAGCTCCTGCTCACCATGCGCCTTGTGTACAGCAGTCACAGGCGCCCAGTATTTAGCTCCTGCTCACCATGCGCCTTGTGTACAGCAGTCACAGGCGCCCAGTATTTAGCTCCTGCTCACCATGCGCATTGTGTACAGCAGTCACAGGCGCCCAGTATTTAGCTCCTGCTCACCATGCGCCTTGTGTACAGCAGTCACAGGCGCCCAGTATTTAGCTCCTGCTCACCATGCGCCTTGTGTACAGCAGTCACAGGCGCCCAGTATTTAGTTCCTGCTCACCATGCGCCTTGTGTACAGCAGTCACAGGCGCCCAGTATTTAGCTCCTGCTCACCATGCGCCTTGTATACAGCAGTCACAGGCGCCCAGTATTTAGCTCCTGCTCACCATGCGCCTTGTGTACAGCAGTCACAGGCGCCCAGTATTTAGCTCCTGCTCACCATGCGCCTTGTGTACAGCAGTCACAGGCGCCCAGTATTTAGCTCCTGCTCACCATGCGCCTTGTGTACAGCAGTCACAGGCGCCCAGTATTTAGCTCCTGCTCACCATGCACCTTGTGTACAGCAGTCACAGGCGCCCAGTATTTAGCTCCTGCTCACCATGCGCCTTGTGTACAGCAGTCACAGGCGCCCAGTATTTAGCTCCTGCTCACCATGCGCCTTGTTTATTAATCCCGACTGATGACATTGTAACCCCGACAATATCTGCATTTACATCTTCTTTATAGTCCTTCCTGAATAGTCTGTCCTAAAAATAACCTGGTGGAAAATGACTGTTTTTATTGATAATTTCATCCTCATCATCCTCTATTTATATAGCGCCACTGATTCCGCAGCGCTGTACAGAGAACTCATTCACATCAGTCCCTGCCCCATTGGAGCTTACAGTCTAATTTCCTAACATACATATATACAGAGAGAGGATCCTTTTAATAGCAGCAATTAACCTATTAGTATGTTTTATGGAGTGTGGGAGGAAACCGGAGCATGCGGAGGAAATACACGTAAACACGGGGAGAACATACAAACTCCTCACAGATAAGGCCATGGTCGGGAATCAAACTCATGAACCCAGTGCTGTGATGCAGAAGTGCTAACCACTGTGGCACCGTGCTGCCCAATATCACAAAAGCGGGCCCTGTTCCACTGGGGTATTAGTGGAGCAGTATGAGACTCTCAGTAATGTCAAATATACAGACACATAAGGTCCTTGATTTTTAAATATAGTTCACTGCACACTTACAAAAAGGAAGAAGAAAGAAGGTTTATAACCAGGGTATATTTGCCATTTAACAGTGCACAATATTGAGTATTACTTGAGGATACTTTTATTTCGACTAAGTTACTTTTTCAAGACATTAGCTTGTTAGTTCAAATAAAAAAGTATCAGCAAATGTTACAGTACTGAACACTGTACATCATCCATCATCATTTATTTATATAGCGCTAATTCCGCAGCACTGTACAGAGAACTCACTCACATCAGTCCCTGCCTCATTGGAGCTTACAGTCTAAATTCCCTAACACATATACACACACACACACACACACACACACAGACATAAACACACAGACAGAGAGGGAGAGACTAGGGTCAATTTTGATGGCAGCCAATTAACCTACCAGTATGTTTTTGGAGTGTGGGAGGAAACCGGAGCACCCAGAGGAAACCCACACAAACACAGGGAGAACAAACAAACTCCACACAGATAAGACCATGGTCGGAAATCGAACTCATGACTGAAGTGTTGCGAGGCAGTAGTGCTAACCACTAGGACACTGTGCTGCTCTGTCATCACCAGTGAACTTCTTACCATGGAAACACGCCCAGTTTACTTTTTGATATAGACATATACAGTGTACACATATAGATTAATCATTCCTCTATGTGAAGCTCTACAAGCAACAAGCCAAACATTATATTTACTTCATATCATGCACAGTAATAACTGTACACAATCAGCGCAGTATTATGGTTTTTGCACATTAATTACACAAACGGCCGATCAATCGCCACAGTGTTCCCACCAGGGTAATTGCTGTTCTACATTACATCGTAGCTTATATCTTATTCTCTCCAATCACAACTCAGCTCTCAGTGTCACACCATAACGTGTTGTTTCTCACTAATCCGAAATCCTAGAACATTAAGTTCACTACACCAGTAACCCTTACTTCCCACACTGACAGTACCTGTTTATTTATAAATATAGACTTTATAATAATAATATCTAAGTTACCTACTCATGATTAAATAGTATTACACATTTTATTTCTGGCCCATAACACCATAGGATAATGTATTGCCACTGATGATATCAAAATGATATCCATTTGCTTAGCTGCAATTATTTAAATGTCTATACAGTTAATAAAACTTGTATTATAAGATTTTCTGTTCATCAAGTTTTTATCAGTCCTTTTACCATTTTATTGCTCCATAATCCTCTGAATTCCAGTGCTTACATATTAATTCAAATCAAATATTACGCATCTGGCAACAAGCTCAGCACTGCATAAAAGCAGTGTGGAAGAATATATTTCAGCATGTTATTAGTTCTACCGTAAAGTCATGTGTATCTGTTATTATTGTGTATAGCAATCTGCACGGAAATAATAATCACTGTGTGATGGGGTGTAATCCTTAACACTTTAATTATTACCCCAGTGTATGGAAAACGGCTCAAAACTGTTTTCTTGCTCTGTATACTGGATGTAATAACTAATATTTGTTATTGGAGTCTGTAATGGATTGCACAGTACCACTTCTCTTGCGCATTGTGCTTTATTTTATGTAATTGTCAATATCTATTCTAGTGTCATGGAAATTGAATGAGACGCTGACATTATGTTTCAGTCGGTTGTTTTCCTGTGATAGATTTAACACATTTCATACATATAACTTTGTAACAGAGGTAAATGTATTATTACTGTGTTACCAGTCCCTCACTATCTCTCTATGAAATTAATGTTTACCTAACACTTGTTGTCAGGTAGTGTTGGGTTTATTTACCTGTATATCAGTTTGTCAGAAGACCATGAATGTAAATGTTCTATATTTCCAGAGATGTACACGGCCAGGATTTCAGTTCAATGCACTAACACTTACAGACATTTGCAGCAAATTTCCTACTATTTACACTAAAATTGTGGACTTTCTTCCCCACAGTGTTTAAGCAAATTTCCACATTGTCTCTGTATAAGAGAATTATCTGTTGCAGCATCTGATAGCTTTCACATTGTGGGTTCCCACCATCCTCTGTGTTGTGAGATTGTTGCCAGGCTGGTTTAACACAGAATTGGGCTTCCATTGTGTCTGGTTCTTACATGTTTGGCTGCCAGCGCACACCTTGCCAATAGTGAGTGGGGTTAAGCCCTTACTTAAAAAGAGAAGAGCAAAACATGCTGCAGAAGCAGATGTGATGAAGTGTTAGTACGCAGGAGTTACGGCTGGCAGATTGCAATGCTAAACCTCATTAGCATTACTGTCACTTAAAGCTTGGCCAGGCAAACAAAGGAAATATTCGTGCAGAGACTCAGAAGGCCACTGAATAAATAGCAGCAGGAATCCCAGGTATTAAACCTCTCTCATTTGCTTGGGAACTTCAAGCACAAAAAAGGTCTGGTTACATAAAACAAAAATAGTTCTATGAAATGTACTACATTGGAAAGAAAAAAAAAAAAAGTTGCCTTTCACATCAGTAACAATTGTAGGATTGTTTTGGAACCTGACTTTCCTCTTGCAGTTTTGGCAATAAAAACATAGAAACACAGAATTTGATGGCAGATAAGAATCGCTTGGCCCATCTAGTATGCCCATTTTTTTGTATTAACCTATGGTAACCTCAAACCCTGTTTGGTCCTGTAATCGTTGTAAGGATATCCTTATATCTATCCCAAGCATGTTTACATTGCTCTACCACCTCTGATGGAGGCTATTCCACTTACCCACTACCCTTTCTGTGAAGTAGTTTTTCCTCACATTTCCTCTGAACCTACTTCCCCCCAGTGTCAGTACATGTCCTCGTGTTCTAATCCTTCTCTTCCCCCCAGTGTCAGTACATGTCCTCGTGTTCTAATCCTTCTCTTCCCCCCAGTGTCAGTACATGTCCTCGTGTTCTAATACTTCTCTTCCTTTGTAGAATGTTTCCCTCCTGTACCTTGTTATAACCATTGATTTATTTGAGTTTCTATCATGTCCCACAATGATAAAATAACAATTTACCAAGGTGTACATGGCGTCCATATTGTACATTTAGACATTGTCGCTCTAAAGTACTGGAGATTTAGGATGTAGAGTGACTTGCCAGTAAGTCCACACCTATCACCTAGCATTTCAGCCAGCAAAGCCTCAAAACCAAATACAAAATAGGATGAATAGTTTCTTAAGGGCTCATTCAAATCATTGCATTCAATTTATATAATATATCACGGGGTCAGCTGAGTGATATGTGCTTTGCCAGGCCAGTCTCCAGGGATCTGTGACGTGGCTCGCTGATTTACGCAGGCACAGTGACACTTAAGGAATGGACTTGGGATGTCAGTCCCACTTGTATTAAGAAAATATATAAAACAATGTTAAAAATATATTTAAAACATGGTTTAAAAGATTTCCTGGATGGAAGAAAAAGCTTTGTTCAAATAAAAGAATTGTTCATTGAATATCTCCTGCTATCGCCATCCTGTACCAGTTCTTGTTACATACAGCAATGTTATGGCTGGCGGGATTACCTGCCGTCACTAGCAGTTATTCTCACTGTGATAACTAAGAGCCCCATGTACTGGTGGACACGCTGGCTGTATTCCTGCTTTCAGTGATATCACCTATCTGGCAGCTACTTTACAGCAATAGCTTCTGATTGTCTCTAAATGATTACATGACAGAGCTGACATCAACCCACAGGGCAGCCAACACCAAAAGCTAATTTGCTATATGCCTAAGGCAAAATATGATAAAGAACAAGACAAACATTGAGGGCACCGTTTTGCAATCCGTTGTCTCAAGAATTGTACTTTGTGCTAATGTTTGTACATTGCAATTAGGCTTTTAATCAGAGTACATTATTAAATGCAAATTACAAATAAAACATGGCTTTTATAGGAGTAAATTCTCCAAGAGTGGTGTGAGCAAAAAGTGGTGGTAAATTAGTAATAAAAGTACTCCGTACTCAGGGCCGGATTAAGGGAATGGAGGCCCCTTGGCTAAGGGAGCCTCCATTCCCCCGTGAGGCCAGCCCCTGTGAACTGCCCGCTACCCCCCCCCCCCCAAGCGCTTACCTCTTTCTCCTGTCACTGTAGTCCTTCTGCGGTGCGCTGTAAGCTCCATACTGAGGAGATCTCATAGTCTTACTGTCACGAGATCTCCTCCGTAAGGAGATTACTGAGCGCCAGGGAAGGACTACAGTGACAGGCTCAGCAGCATTGATCGATTAATAAGGCTGCGGAGCACTTTCAATGGCCCCCTGGATGCCCGAGGAACCCAGTTAGACCTCGGGTTAATCCGGCCCTGTCCGTACTCTGTACAATGCCCAAACACTTACCTCAAGATTACATGCAGTGTTGTTTGCTGCACAATATGGGTTGATCCACTCTTTGTTTATATCCCATATAATGTGTATGTAAAGTATGAGCAGTGGACTAAGAAGAGATGTTGAGAATTATCTCCAGGAGACGTTCAGCTTTGCTTTGTAAAATAGTGACATTGTTACAGAGGAGATTCAGTTAGCTGTGAGGTGTCTACGAAACATCCGCAAGACACCTTGTGGTGGAGCTATGACAGAAATCTCAGCTGAAGGTAAATAAGGGGGATTTCTACCGTAATCGCCGGCGATGAGCGCGGCTCGATGTCCGGCAACTGAATCTCCCCCATAGAGTGACATTGTTAGGGTGAAACAATTACAACAGCAGGGGCAGTTGTTCTCTACAGTAGTCAGTAATATCAGTGTGTATAATACTCCAGTACACAGAGTGAAGTTATCAGGAGGTCTCATGAACATGTGAAAGGGTTAATAAAAGCCGCCCAACTCACAATGTTTTCTAACTGCCTACTCGCGCATTTTTATTATGATTAGTTCATTCCCTCTTATTTCCCTTGCAACCAGAAAAGCACTTACAAGAATTCCTACTGGAAGCTTGCAAAATGGAGAGAAAATTAGCAGCAATGTAACATCCGCTGCCAATCTTCAAAACAGCTGCACTTGAGCCCAGCAAAAAATAATAACGCGCTGAGCAATTAGCGTAATTAGCATTGGCAGGGCCCAAGCGAGCCGCCACACTGGATAACCGGGACCCTTATTAAACACTGAAGAGTTGTAGTAATATTTGTGACACCCACACTACTGCTGAAAATTGGCCATCAGAAGAACTGATTGAGATGATTATGTGAGGGAGGGAGGGAATGTTCACCTTTCCCCCATCATATCCTTGGATGGATACATTTTTATTCCATTAGAGGTGCAATTAGGGCACAGAGTAACAAAACAAAACATGCACGCACATCATTTCTTGATGATGAAACACTTCATAAAAATATTATATCAATGCCCTGTATAATACAATATGTATTTTCTCCTGGTTAAATGAATAATACAAATACTAATGTGTTCCCTTTAAGTACTAAACTCACAAAACACCGAACATTGCAATTTGCTGTGTACTTCCAGAAAATGGAGACTCTAGTACTTTGCAGTATATAGACAGGGGCGCTCTCCTAGAAGTATCATAAGATATATCCTGGAATAGAATTAGGGGTTTATTTATCAAATAGGGAAAAGTCTGAAATCCGGCTAAATCAGGAGGGTTTCTTCCTATTTACGAAGCCCTCCCTCTCGGAGATGGGTGCTGCTATAAGTGGGTCTGCTTGGCACAGCTTCCCCATGTCCTGAACCATAACATTGGGCACATTCTTACCAGCATCATACACTGGTTCCCTAGCGTCACATAGACTCAGAAGAGAAGCTGCTTTACACCCAGGTCTGAACCTTAGGTACATATAAACATACATTCTGTCCTTTCTTGTAGTTGATAAAACATTCTTCTATAAAGGCACCACTGAAGAACTTAGTGCTTCCTGCACTTCGTCTATGACTTTTTAGGTCACCTTACTGTCTAGTGCCAATATCAAAATTCCTGTCCTTGGTGGCAGCATTGAAGCACAGTTTTTGAAATCCAATAGATGTTTTAGATTTGTAAAGGTGACAGAGTTAGGGATGAGCACCTGTAGGAATTCTTTTTGAAGAATGTTATTCACAGGTATAGTACACATGTATCTATATAACTACCGACGGTGCAGAATTATCTCTCTGACAGGTGACGTCTCATATTTGAGGAGGATGTGATAGTCTGGACAGAGTACTCCATTGGTCAGGTGAAGGGACAGAGTCTCTCTATAGGATATATTGTGAATATTTTGTGAATGAAGTCAATATGGAGGTAGTTTAGCACTTGCAAAGTGGTTTTAGTAATATGATCTCTATAGAGCAGAGATGTCGTACCTGCACAATATGTTTATGGATAATTGAAATCAATGGAAGAAAAAATAAATGCTATAATATGAAATATAGTGAGCCCTTCATTATATATTCTCCATATTTGCTATTACTTAAGCTTCTTTATTTCTCTATATTTAATCAACTTCTTCCCATTCTGCTCTAAGCCTGTAAACATCAATTTCAAATAAAGTTTTCGCTCCTATTGCTTCTTCCATCTCAGCAATAGCAGAGGCCCCTCAAAGGAAAAAAATATTTATTATTTAAATAAAGTTTTGTCATCTGTTATTTTTAAAATAAAGTTTCATTTTTTTCTATTTTTTTTAAAGAAAAAATGACTTTATTACTTTTTTTAATTAAATCTGGAAATGGAAGCCCAAATCCGGGCCAGCCAGCAAGCTGCTCTATGCAGTGACTGAAAATCTACATTATCATCCTGGCTTAATAAACAGGTGGTGTAAGAAAGGGTTAAGCATTCTGATTTCAAAACACTTGCTTCCCAACTAACATTACATGCAGAATAACAAGAGTTTTACATCACCGTCACCTAACAAGTGTATTAAATATTAACACAATGCTCAGGCTTCCTTGTTTCAAAAACTCAAGATTCTGTTTAAGTAAACGGATTAATATTGATGAGCACACGGAGACCTCCTAAATGAAGCATTGTTTAACACCTCCTATGTGCCATCCTACAACTTAGTATTAACTCCTTGCTCTCTGACGTGCAATGCGCTGCTGAAAGGAGTCTGTTAATTGTTAATAATTCACTTCTCAGTTCCTAAACCAGGGTGATTTGTAATGAAAATGATGTGTCGCTGGCGATGTATCCAAGTACAACATGGCTGCTTTCCCAGCAGGGAACATCCTTTTAAAGCATCAATCCTGTTTAACTTCTACAAGAAAAATAATAAATCCCATTAGAAATTACCCTTCGTTTTTCTCTTCATTTTGGTGACATTTATCATGGTGAAATGTGGCCCAGCATGAGTCGCCTCCCTGTAAAGGAATATTTGTAAGGGAGTTTCAAGTTTGGACTCACCACATTAGCTAAATCTGCTGTAGAGGATGGGTTATTATAGGATGAAGCAGAAGGTTTAGAAAGGGACAGACGTTACTATACTCCCACTGGATGGACACTATTGTCACTTGTCAGGGTGCTGGACATGGAGAAGTTCAGAATTATGAATGAGGGTTTATTACAATGTGTTGGGACTATTCACCTTATGACAACTTTAATTTATTCTACATGCCCTTATGCAACTTTGACGATATATGGCTTTTTCTTTATGGTTTGCAACAAGGGCTTCATGAGGGAATTTTGGATAAAGCAGAAAGTCAGCTAAATTATTTACAAATGGTGGTAAATTAACTCTATATACTATAAATATACCATAGCTTTTACATCAACCTTAAAACAAAAAGTGGTGGTATTTTATAGTCTAGGTTCCCTCTTTTATCAGGTCTGTTTGCCTTCACTTTTCCCCCTCCAACTGTTCAAGGGTAACCAAAAAAAATACCTTTTCTTGTCTAATAAATGTTCCGCACTCAAAAACAGACGGGTAAAGCTTTGAAAGATAAAGATAAAGTCGCAGGAGGGCATGTACAGTCCGATCTATTAAGTTCTTTACAGTAGAAGTAAACTAAAGTGGACAACTCATTAATGAGATGGACCTCTCACAACAAAATAAAATTTGGTGATTCCTAATTTAAAAATTGCTCATACATAATGTGCTTCATTTATTACAGAAACAATTGGGGGCCTTTATGAAAATCGGTGCATAGTAAAAGGTGTTGGAGCACATCGAAGCCTATTAGACATTTGCTTTTATTTTGTAAACATTACTAGAAAAATTACAGTTCATCAACACCATTTATTTATATAGCTTCACCAATTCTGCAGCACTGTACAGAGAATATTTGTCATTGGAGCTTACAGTCTAAATTCCCTAACACACACATACATACTGAGGTTCATTTTATCCCCAATTAAGCAACAAGTATATTTTGGAGTGTGGGAGGAAACAGGAGCACCTAGAGCAAACCTATGCAATCACAGGAAGAGCATACAAACTCAACAACAGAAAAGGCCCTGATTTGGAATTGAACTCGTGAACTAAAACACTATATCACGCTCACCATTAAACACACAGTCCTGCCACCACTAAAATTTTGTTTTAGGATGTCTTCAGTTACGCCCTGACTTATTAAAAAATACAATCATAACCTTAGAGTTACTCCAAACAAACCAAAACCCTTCATAAAGGTAGTGTTATAAAATACCACACCTGACATATGAATTCTTTAAGAAGACAAAGAGAGAATGCTATCAAATAAAAATAAGACATAGAAACAGAAGAATTAAGCCCAAGTATTTTTTTGGTGTAATTTACCACCTTGGGAGAGGTACAAGGTATGGACAAATCATCGGTAGAAGACTGACCCCAAGAACTGACATTTTCTAAAATCATTTAACTACTTTTAAAACTTTCCTAATTGACAACCCACTGGTATACTAATATACCTTACAATATTTCCCTTATGTCCAAGAACAGTTCTAATAATGGATTACGCAGAAATATTATAACACTCTGCTGGAACATAGCAGAGACATAGCATTAGTTACGCTAAACATGCAATGAATTTTCACACATATACATATGAAACATGGTTATGTTACATTGATTTCTAGGGGAGATACATTAACCCTATATGTTCCTTATTAGGCCAGTAAATGCCCATCGCACATGGATTCTCAAACATAGGCTATGGAAAGTGTTGCTTTAAAACAATATGTTTTCCATAAGGATTATACATTGAACTTGGAGTGACCCACATAAGGATTTTCTAGTCAAAAGATTTTAGCCAAGCTTTTAGGATCGGTGGGCAATAAAAAGGTTTGATTGTGCTTCTGTGAAAACTGTGCTTAAATGCTGCTACCAATCTCAAAGCAAGATGACAAGAAACTGAAGTATGCCTATCTCAATGCAAGGGCTGCAAATGAAATATTGTAATATTTGCATGCAGGGTACAAACTGACTGCTTTTGCAGTAGCACAATAATAATTTGAAATGAAGCCAAGATGTGCCCCCCTCCCCAACTCGAAGTCTGTCAGAACATTTTTAATTTGACCCTGTGCTGTGCAACATGGTATTGCCAAGGTGCAAAATTGCACCTTCTAGCAGGATTTACTCTTAACTTCTCAGCCTGATGAATCTCAGGATCTAGGGTGTTAATAAAAATGATGTTGCAGCGTACATCTTCATATAGTGCAGATAAAGGATGCAAACTGTTTGTATGTTACAAGACAGGGGCAGGCTGGGCTGGAGGGAAGGGGGGCATCTGCCCACTATGGTACTGGCCAAACAGGGGCTGGGTCTCTGGACCACCTGCATTTTTTTCCTTTAAAATGTTCTTAAGAGGCTGCTGACTTGAGTCTTGCCCCCCAGGCTAAAATTTGCCAGCCCTCCCCTGCTCCAGGAGCCTTGGATAGTAAACCCTAAAATAAAGTCAGTTCAGAGACTCCACCAACTCTCTCTAAGACTTATTGAGCTGTTTGCAGTATGCCATATGCTTTCATTTCCTTTTTAACAACTGTAATATTGTTATTAAACACAAAACAGAAGGGAAATGTATTCAAATCACTTAATGTGCACATTTGTGGTACTATTTGTTTATGTTGGAATAACAATGTGCTTAGTCTAGCGCAGATTCTACTCTGACACAGATAGGTACCGTGCAATGCTGAGACTTGTAGTTCCACAACAGCTGAAGCTCCTTCTTTAATTCAGTTTAATATAATGAAAGTTTTGCCGTTCGCCTTGGCTGAGCTTGGGGGCATATTGCCAAATCTTACTCCGTACACCAGGTCATCTTCTCGTGTTCCGTGCAATAACTGGGATAAGCTGTTTGGAGAAAACTAATTAAAATGAATCTTTGTTTGTAACATGCAAGACTGAGAAGTCATTATCAGATGGTAAGGCGATATTTCGATAAAGAGATTTTGTTTCGGGCCGGAGAAAGCAATAATGATAAAGCTTTGTTTTTCCTTCTAACAGGCTTTTTAGCATTTGAAGCATCGGCAAAGTATATCGCTGATGTTATCTCGCTGCGTTCAGCCTCTTTCATGGTGTAGTGGATAGTGAAGATACATCATGATCTATTCACATTTTTCTTACGCTTTTTTACCATGTGGCCAGATACAGGCTTTAATTTTCTGCTTTAAAGTTCATTGTTTTATCCATTAGACATGTAGAGGCAGCTGCATGTAGAAGTCCTGGGCTGCTCATTAATCATTCCATCAGTAATTTTCAAGAAAAACAAGCATGCAGTGATTTATTTGCTTCAAAGAATATATTTTTCGCATGTCACACAGATCTATATTTGGATAATAGGGCACTTTAAAAAAAAAATCGGTTGATAGCTATTATTTTAATTGTTATCAGAGGAATGCACCTAATTTACCATCTACAGAATACAGCAGAGACACAGAGATTAAACTAAGGAATCATATGAGGATTGCATGAAAATGTCACAACACCTAATATATGTAACATTTGTGACATCATCTTATTAGTGGTCTGTTGTCTATTAATGAGATATATATATATATATATATATATATATACATATATATATATATATATATATATATATATATATAAAACATCTTTAAATGATGACGGGTTGTCTGCTATGCTGGTAATTGGTTCCCTGCCGGTGATTGGTTTACATGAAACAGCATATTGTCAAGTGTAATGGGCTCTATAAAGTGGCGTAACTAGACATTTGTGGGCCCCTTAACAAAATGTACATAAAACACAATTTCTCACCTCCTCCGACTTACTGAAGCTCCATTCAATGATCAGTCATTAGCTGCTGTTATAATAACCAATAGGAACCAGCCTACACTGTAAACCAATCACAGGCTTTCTGATTACTATGACAGCAGCCACGGCCAGATCACCACAGGGAGCTTCAGTAAGCAGAAGGGGCAAGAAATGGTCTGTAGCCCCAATGCTTAACTAGTCTTAGTCATAGTAGCTAACTAGTCATATCATTGCATGCATGATGTACACATACTATACTTATTCCTTTGTCAGAGACAATAGCAAGGAAGATTCCCTGTATATTAATGTCCCTTAAGGGATGAACGTGATATGGTGTTTTTGACACGGGCCGCTGCTGAAGCCAGGGGTGTCTGATGCCCTTCTGTAATGGTTCTGTTTTATGTCTTCCTAAATCCAGAGGGTATATTTACTAAACTGCGGGTTTGTAAAAGTGGAGATGTTGCCTATAGCAACCAATCAATAAAATTCTAGCTGTCATTTTGTAAATAAATGATAACTAGAATCTGATTGGTTGCTATAGGCAACATCTCCACTTTCTCAAACCTGCAGTTCAGTAAATATGCCCCTTAGTGTTGAATTTGCTGCTACTTCAGGCCCATAATGAAATAACAATACTTTGAAATAACAATGCATTTATTGGGGTTGAACCTTCACATAATATATTAAATCCACCCAGGGACTATTGGTACCAAAGTTTGGAAACAGTCCAAAGATTTAAAACAGTTGCTCAAAGCAAGTCATCTGTAGTGCAAATGCATTTAATCACAGTAACATGACAGCTAAAGAGACCATGCTTGTCATCAAAGGTCATCTGAAAAGCGCTGTAATCAAACATCATTGCAGGTGGGAGCATAGAAACGCCACTTAGTGCTGCGTTTCAGTTGTCCGCACTTAACAGCGCTGCAGAGACCAGCTTGTAGACACAAGCTATTCACAAACACTGCATTTATACATATTTACATTCCATCATTATTACCAGCTTCGAACTACTGTCATTACAGCACGGGTCAGCGATTAGTTATAAGGTCACTGTACTGACAGGAAACACAACACTCTAATGGCTTTTTTGTGGAAACAAAGAAACCAAACACATCAAGAGTGGGAAAATCTCAGCCAGAAATCCAACACCTCTGGTGTCTCTGTTCCCGAAATCTAAATCTATCATTATGCTCCGAAAGATTGTTATCCGTTAAATTAAATCAGTGCGATACCCACAACTGACAAATGTGAACTGTACTTTTCCACTATGTATGTATGTTAAAACATAGCCGTGATGCTCCTCATCATAATACATGTGATCGTACACATTTATATAGACACTCCAATACCTTTACACAGATTTATAGTATAACTGGACCATTACTACTTCCTGGCTTCCAATTTCATATACGTCCCATTATTGTAATTTGCGGGAGGTTTTTTTTGGCTATTACCTGAATTAGTACATAATACACATAACAAACTTAGACCAATTAACTATCAACCCAAGTAGAAATGGGCCACATTATTATCTGTGTATTATTGTGTTAATGATTATGGTCATATTAACAACAATACTAATAAGATTTTGATACAATTGTAACATTATTAATGGGATATTATAAGCTACTGCACATTATATATGGGGTAAGTCACTGAGAATTGACGTCAACAGAATTAGCAATGACACCAGAACTCAACATTTATAAACATACTGATTACCGGAGTTTATTTATCTATTAACCCCATATGTGTATGGCTATAATTGCTGACTTTTGATGGCCACAAAATGGGTGACTTATCATTTGTAAAGATTACAATTATGTGTTTATTATGATGTATCTAGTAATCTGGTGATATAAATATAATATTTAGTTGCTATTAATTAGTAGCAGATTTCACAAAATGAGCAACAGGGTTAATTTGGATTCAATTCTCAACTAGCCACAAATCACTTGAACATTAGTTCCATGATTTAATGGAGCCAGCAAATAGTGAAGATAGGGAGAAATTATGTTAAAGCACTGCTTTAGATTGTCAGCTCTTCTGTATAGCTATTAAGAGCAAATACAGGGATGGATTAAGACCCCATGAGGCCGTAGACACTATACTGGTTTGGACCCGCTTCACCCTCCATATGCACAAACAAAACAAAAACATAAGCCATGGTTAGGGTAATACGGGCCCTGCGAAGCCCACTGGGCCCTGACGGGAGCCTTGGTCGCCTAATGTATGGCAGATACAACATGAACAGAAATAGGGTACATGGTACTTCTCACAGGATCTTACAGTAAAAAGCTGATTATATTAACAATACATAGCAGGCAATGTTAATTTATTTAATTCCTGAAACAGATACAGAGACGCATTAGTCAAGCTTATGTTAAATTGGAATCCTGAATGTAATATTTATGTGCTCCTTGCTAAGCTCAGTTTATTCCTCTCTAATGAGGTTTAGTGATTAGGTACCAGGTACAGACTGTTTCAAGATGAATGATAGAAATATTAGATTTCACATGTATCATTATCACAAATCTTTAACTTTGTATAGAGCAGAGCTACAATATATAACTACATTGTAATGATATTGTGTAACTAGTCTATCAGGTTTATTTCACCAAAGCATGGAGTATAAGATGGAATAAAAATGGAATAAATGGCTTTAATTTAACTATATAAGTAAAAAACAACAACTTGTGAGGTGTTAGACATTAGCACAGTGATGAAGCACCAGAGTCATTAGCCTGAAACAGATACAAACAATGAGGGTGCTAGACATTGCAGGGTTTATCCCCACTGCATAGAGCTTGCAGTGAAAGGTGCTGATTTGCTGATCTCTACTTACAGCTCCTTGCTGCAGGCTTTTAAAGTAGCCACACATCATCATCATCATCATTTATTTATATAGCGCCACTAATTCCGCAGCGCTGTACAGAGAACTCATTCACATCAGTCCCTGCCCCATTGGAGCTTACAGTCTAAATTCCCTAATATAGACACACACATATACGTTAATTTAGACTGACTGTGAGCACACACACACCAATTGCAATCTGACGGACCACGCTAACATTCCTTTCATATGCAGATCCCAGGCATGTGCAGTAGAAGTAGCGACTGTTCCTGGAAGGGTTACATGCAACAATTCTTTTGTTTACAATAAGCAATCTTTTGGGCTGTAAAACCAACTTTATAAAAATATAATAGTTTAATTTGATCTTAATTTCCCATACATGCCCATGTGCTACAATATTCAGGCAGTTAGATAACAGACAGTCGTTCCAAACCTGTATGAATGTAGATCCGTTAGCACCTTTGATCCAGTACTGGTTGGAAGAAAGTGGATGTTACTTTCCTTACTTCATTTTTTTTTTTTTACTATAGACTTTTTCAATTATATATGTTTATTGTAACCTTGGTGAAAAGTAAGGTTTAACATGACAATAATACCCTCCTACACCCACCCATTCATTATATAAACAAGGACTGTGCATCCTCCATAAGGTTTGAATGTTGAGCCACACTCATGTCTAGTAGATGGACTGCAGGGTCCATACAAAGTACAGAGGTCTGGCCTCGACTTGGCTAATGCTTTAGAAATGGAATACCCATTAGGATGTTTAATAGCTGCTCATAAAACTGATAAATAGCTAAGTAATTTTAATGGAGACTGTTCTGTTTTCCTTTCCTTTTCATGCACTGGGAATTGCAACTTCACAGGTATTGATCCCAGCAGGTATTAGAGTATATTTGTATTGTCTGAAAGAGAGTGTGTAGAAGTCAGGAGGTTGTGTGATCTCAGAGCTAGTGAGATTAACAATGACCTATAGTGTTCTGTAGACTATAAACAGTATATATGGATATACATAGGAACAGAAGCTCGCCCATTTTTTTTATTCTTATACATCAACTAATAATAAGATAATTCACAAACCATTATTTTAATTTGTCCATTATTGTTAATATACCTACTAATCGTAGGCAAATGCCGATAGTGTATGGAAGGAATACGAGAAGATTCCAAACGGGCCTTTCCCATCGCTCCTCCACTCCCTGATATCAGAGCTCTGCCATCTTTCATACCTTTTAAAAACAGTTCAATACATTTTAGAAACCTGCGCTCATCAGCGTTGCAGAGACGCTGAAATATGGAAATTCTTTTTCTTTCCACCATAAAAATGTATAACAAAGATTTGCAAATTATCTTCTCATCATCTAGAAAAATTTTATGTAAAAATGAGGCTGCTTTTCCTTCTAATATAAATGTACGTATTATGGAAAGTGCTGCAGCCAAACAGACAGAAATGTATTATGTAATTATTTAGTGTTGGTTTATGTATAAAATTGCTCAAATGAATCAACATAAGCATACAGGCTTCCGAGATGGCAAAAAAGAATCACTGATGGAAAGAAATAAATTCCAAATTATGTATCTAGATTAATTCAGAACCAGTAATGGAGTCGTTTTGTGAGATATTCCTATGAATACTGTGTGTACCGTAATGAGTTCACTGTGTGATTGGCACCAAAAAGGGGCATGGTCTTGCCCACAACTGGCGTGATGTAGGAGGACCAGGCTATGTATATTTGTCCCGTATAATAGACTACATTCCAAATGGTAAAAATAACTCTGTTGTCTAGCATACAGCTGGGTGAGGGCCAGTCATGCAGAATTTGCAGCTTCTAGTATAATTGGTTGGCATTTAAAAGAGCATTACACATATTTAGACACAGAAGATGAATGATAGTCTTTATACATCAAGATAATGTATTACCAGTAGCAATAATAATTGTGTTAAGAACAGTTCAAGCTGACTTCATCGCTAAGGGTCAGCAGCAAATTTCATGCTAAAACTAACTTTTCACTAACTCTGTCTAGAGAGATGTCACTTTCAGACTAGTAAAAGCATGTCAGCACAAATCCAGAAATGTGATTCTTATTTATCAGCACAGCTGTGCTCCCGCCACGCTCATAAGATGATTGAAATGTTTTCGAAACAAAACTCTTTTTGCAAATGACTTGATGTTTTCATGAATAATGTTATTAGTGCAAGTATGGGTTAAATAAACATGAATGAAAATTAAGATTCAATAACAATTTTGACACACTGTAATACACAATCAGGATGCTGCAACAAATATTATAGTGTTTATGTTGCAGATAAGTAATGACTGATACTTATCTTAAGCATATTTCTTTATTTGCCATTGTCATGACCAGTCACAAGAACAGCGGGCTGTAATGCCATGATAACTCAAATTAGAAACAAGCTATCTGGGCAGTGATGGAACTATCTTACCTCCCCGAGCATGAGGGGGGACCTCGGGAGAGCGGACAGGCATTGCTGGTCCCTTCCCCGAATTTCACTCTGACTCTGTATTTTGGGTTTAGATTCCACTGCAGAACACTTTGAAAAAAAATGATGTAACACATGTGGGTGGGGCCTGTTCATTGTGTCCATACTGAGAGATGGACACGCCAGAACACAAATGAGAAAGATCTATGCCCAATGTAAGACAGCAGCCAAATACTGGATATATTCTTTGTTTCAGCCGGGGATCATCCATATAGTATGAAATAATCTGTTTTCCTGGGTGAATAGGACAATCGGGATTGTGACTGGCCTTCTGGACACATATGTGAAAGGTTGAAGTGATACTCCATTGTAAGAGGCCGCTGTATCGAGCATCACTCTCTCTGGCTGGTGGATGTGAGAATGTGTCTGCAGCATTAGGGGGTTACTTATATTACTATAGGTAGTTATGTAAACTGAGGAGGTAAACTTTTTCTAATCTTCTTTCATCCCCTATCTCTATCAATAGGTGGAGGAAATTTCATATTGAAATAAAGCAATCATTTGCTTTAAGATGAGATTTGTAAACTTCTAGAAAATCTGTGAATCTTTAAGTATGCAGAACTTCACTACAAGGGAATACACCAAGCGGCAGATTCAATCCAGCGCGAGTTGCCGCTGGATATCACCTCAATGGCCGATGTGCACATTGCCGCCTATAACGTTAAGGAATCTTTGCTCATTTCTCTGTGCACCTCTATGGGACCTGAGGAAAAAGGAGGGGAGATTTCGGCCTGCACTTTGCATCGATGTGGCTCTGTGGACTGTTCGCGCTGAATTGAATCTTTCCATAAGAGAGCTGGCGGGTGGGTGCGAGGGTATAAATGTCTTTTCTGGTACATGGTACTGAATATACACAACTGTATATCATGCTGGGTGTCTACAATCTGTATCATCCTCACATTTCACCTCTGCAAAAATTAGCAACAATAGAATTTATCAAATCTTTCACAATACTCTGCACCATTATTGGCCTGTCTCTGTGATACAAGTTATGTCACTTCATAAACTGATATTATACCAACAACAGAAGCTTTTAATGCTGAGTATACCAGGAAGGAATATACAGGGATTAGCAATTAGTTTCTTATTTACATTTCAATACAATAGACTGGAAGGTTATGTTCTAACCGGGAACAGCAAAGTTCTGCTCTTACGGGATAGCTAATTCAAGGCATGTAGACAACCCGTCAATGTTAACGTACAACTGCTATGTTACTACATAAATTATTAAGCCATTAGACGTGTGCTGCATTTGTGAAGTTTTCACTTAGTAACCTTAAATTAAAGTATGTTACAGGCAGGGATCAGGAGTGATGGAACCTCGTTCACACAGACAGACAGGTATGTAGATAAGATAGAACAGAAGTTACAGCCGCAGTTGCTGGCTACAGAGTCAGTGTGTCTCATAAAAATGTAATTAACTACTGCAAACTTGTGAGGGCCCAGCTAACTCTAATTGAGTGATCAGCGCAGTCTGCACGGACGGAGTCTTGCATACTAATTACTATATTATCCAACACCTGCTTCCCAGCATAGAGCAGGCATTACAGACTGGAAAAGGAGGATGCTTGGAGACCACTGGTTCATAGTATAACATCCTGGGACATCAGTTTATCACTGTAATATCTTCTCACAAAGTGTCAGACACTGAAGAAGAGCCTCAATTACAAGTAGCAACAATAGACATGTCTGCAAACTGCAGCACTGATCATTTAGTCTTAGAATTTGTCATAGAACAGCAATAAATATAGATACATCATTCAGCTCTGCAGCCAGAAATGATTATTAACAAGTTTGGACCACAGGAAAAAAGACAACATACAGGATGTAGCTGATAAATTATTTAAAGAGAGATAAGCACAAAAAATGTTATTTGGTTAGTTTTACAAAATTTGGGTAAATTGATTCAACGAACAATATAATTGACAGATAGAGCAACAACTGGTTAATTCTTTTTCTTTAAAAAAAACTTTATGTACTACCAAAATTACACACACACCATAGTGAACATACAAAACAAACAGGTTGATTTTTTATGTTGCTGACTTATAATTGCATAGTACTAATGGAAAATAAATATATAAGGATCATGTTACTGATGTGTAACTAAACCCAAAAAATGTAAAATGACCCAACTACTAAAATTCCATGTAAGAACCATGTTTCCACACATTGGAGAGTGACTGACATAATTGTTACAATATCAGCCTTTGTTGCATGGAAGTTGTCTCTCTGTGTACTGTGAGTGAAACTCTGATAACAGAAATATATATATGTATACGATAAACAAAAAGCTTATAAATTTGCCTATGTCCATGACTAGCAATGTAATACCTTCCAGTGAGAAAGTTCCGATATTCATACAATGTATCAAAGTTCTGTTTTCCACTTCAGTTACACTTTAAAGAGAAATCAACTAATGACAAT
Source organism: Mixophyes fleayi (assembly GCF_038048845.1). Lineage (NCBI taxonomy): Eukaryota > Metazoa > Chordata > Amphibia > Anura > Limnodynastidae > Mixophyes > Mixophyes fleayi. Next base: position 96,069,727 of record NC_134412.1, on the reverse strand, counting down.
GAAAATAATATTAAACATTGCAGTTTATGAGCAAACGTACCGCTCCTCCCACCCTTTCTGTGGCAGCAAATGTGTTGAGAAATCCCTCCCTTCCTATTAAAGTAGGGAAGCCAGGAGCACCAGCCAAGATATTTGGTACAGGCTCAGCTTGAAGCCACTGACACAGTGCAATTCCCTCCAAATGAGTTCAGCTAACAGGCTCCGAGAGAGAACATATATTGAACAGGCTATGTTGATGCCAGTTCACCATCCAAAAACCTCAGCGGCAGCCCTTTTCTAAAGACCCCATTACTGCTTTGCTTATGACCAGCTGGAGGCCAGAGATCCAATCCAGAAAAGTGTTAAATATCTGAGCTACAAAATCAGAGTAATCCATAAACGTTTAATAGAGTCATTACAGTTCCAGATAAGGAGGAAGAGAGGTGATGCTGTACACGACAACAAATCCCTCTATAGAATATCAGTTATCCCGACCTGTACAGCGATCTAGTATCCAGGACTTACACTGTACATGGACACATTCTTGTCTAGCGATGTCCTCGGGTTTGTTGTAAGTAGAATACTCTCATTTAATATTAACCAATTAATGTACAATAAGAAGTTCGTCATTAAAATAGCAAACTAGGGGCCTCATTCATTAATGATCTTAACTTGAGAAACTTCTTATTTAAGTCTCCTGGACAAAACCATGTTACAATGCAAGTGGTGCAAATTAGCATTCTGTTTTGCACATAAGTTAAATACTGACTGTTTTTTCATGTAGCACACAAATATTTGATAGCTTATTTGTACACTGAAATTTAAAGTTGATATTTGTGTGCTACATGAAAAAACAGTCAGTATTTAACTTATGTGCAAAACAGAATGCTAATTTGCACCCCTTGCATTGTAACATGGTTTTGTCCAGGAGACTACATTCTACAAAATGACAGCTAGAATCTGATTGGTTTTTATAGGCAACATCTCCACTTTTTCAAACCCACACTTTAGTAAATATACCTCCAGGTCAGAATAAAACAGAGCCTCAGGTAACATACAAACAAGAATAAATATGGCAGACGTTGGTTGTGGTGTTTTGTATATTCTGAAAGAATATCAGCACATGATTTTATGATACAGCATTTTAGCATCCAGCTCATAATATGCTGAAATACCCCAGACTTGACATTCACATCTTTTGTATGTGTTTTACTGCTAAATTTTAATGGGGTATGTGGAAATCTCTTGATTCTGCTGCACACATTACAAGTGTATGCTTTACTTAATTACACATGAACAATGTCTACCTAGTATAAGAACGCGTACACAGAAACTGCGGTTTGTACTGCAAGGTAACCACATGTCCTGTCCTGTAAAAAGACCGTCTCAGAGCCTTAATTTGACAGGAGAACAGTTCCAATATCAGACATGGGCAGCAAGTTTGTCACTGGGCTGTCAGGCCTTTGTAAATGCTGTTGCTAGGTAACCATCAATCGCACGGCCGTGGTGTCTACGGCTTTGCTACCTAAAGCTATTTTCCGCTGCTGATTACCTTTCCCAGCCCACTGAACCCAGCTAAAGCCTCAGACTTCCCTTACATAGCTTTCTTTGGCAGTAACCAGCTACAATCTCTTGGAAAAGTTTCCTTTAAGCCCATACAAAAACTTGAAATGCTCTGTTGAGCTGTTATAGGAGTCATTTAAAAACTCCTCTGGCCTGTACAGATACTGGGAACATGGACAATACGGGCATCACTGCCAGCCTGCCTCAGAATCCAGGTATTCTCCTCATATTATACTCTATCTCCGGGCACAGATGGGAGGGTTTGGCAATGGACAACATTCTCCAACTGAGAAAACAGATCTTGGACCCAGTATACAATCAATGTCAGGTACTGCGTTCTGTGCACTGCCAGCAATCATTTATTTCTTGTTTTATCCACTTATAACTTTATGTGCGATGGTGTTCTATAAGTTACATGAAAACTTGGAATTATAGTTTTAGAAACTTTCTGCCACAGAAAACATGAATAACGACTAAGGTATAAGGCCTGTTCTCATGTACAACTCTGAAAACACTTAAATAAAAACTCAGACTAAAAGCTTCAACTCATAGATCTGAAATGGATAATCGAGTATTGTGCCTTATATCACCTATACAATATCAGTCTTTGCTAACTGGAAGCTTCCAGGGTCGTCTCTCTCTGAGTGGGTAATACCATGATACAATGCCAGGGTTGTCTCTCTCTGAGTGGGTGATACCATGATATGATCCCAGGGTTGTCTCTCTCTGAGTGGGTGATACCATGATACGATCCCAGGGTCGTCTCTCTCTGAGTGGGTGATACCATGAAACAACAGCAGGGTTGTCTCTCTCAGAGTGGGCGATACCATGATATGATCCCAGGGTCGTCTCTCCCAGAGTGGGCGATACCATGATATGATCCCAGGGTCGTCTCTCTCTGAGTGGGGGATACCATGATATGATCCCAGGGTCGTCTCTCTCTGAGTGGGTGATACCATGATATGATCCCAGGGTCGTCTCTCTTTGAGTGGGTGATACCATGATACAATGCCAGGGTCGTCTCTCTCTGAGTGGGTGATACCATGATATGATCTCAGGGTCGTCTCTCTCTGAGTGGGTAATACCATGAAACAATGCCAGGGTCGTCTCTCTCTGAGTGGGTGATACCATGATATGATCCCAGGGTCGTCTCTCTCTGAGTGGGTGATACCATGATACAATGCCAGGGTCGTCTCTCTCTGAGTGGGTGATACCATGATATGATCTCAGGGTCGTCTCTCTCTGAGTGGGTGATACCATGATATGATCCCAGGGTCGTCTCTTTCTGAGTGGGTGATACCATGATATGATCCCAGGGTCGTCTCTCTTTGAGTGGGTGATACCATGAAACAACAGCAGGGTTGTCTCTCTCTGAGTGGGTGATGCCATGATACAATGCCAGGGTCGTCTCTCTCAGAGTGGGCGATACCATGATATGATCCCAGGGTCGTCTCTCCCAGAGTGGGCGATACCATGATATGATCCCAGGGTCGTCTCTCCCAGAGTGGGTGATACCCTGATACAATGCCAGGGTTGTCACTCTTTGAGTGGGTGATACCATAATACAATTTCAGGGTCTTCTCTCTCTGAGTGGGTGATACCATGATATGATCCCAGGGTCGTCTCTCTCAGAGTGGGCGATACCATAATACAATGTTGTGAGGTAACAAATTCCACAACAGATTTTTGTTTTTTGTCTTAGATGTCTTAGGAGTCTATTTATGAAAGTATAAACACGGGAGATGCCGCCAGTGATAGGTTTCATCCTCACATCAATTTGGGCATTCGGATCCATTGCACATGCGCAGGTTGACAAGACTGTCACAGTAAAGCAGTATGTTAACACATACCACTACAGCCCAGTATCACCAGGGCTCATCTGCATCTGTCATATGTTTTGTATAAATGCAGGCAGTAAGTGAAAGTTCCATTTGCACAATAAGTGTTGATAAAATCACCTACCGCTGAGATGGGGGAATTGTAGGCGGTCCTCTGTCTAGAACGGTGCACCATAAAATGTCTGCATATTGTTTTTCTCTGCTGTATGCTGCATGGTGGTCTGGGTAAGTCTAATGAGTAAGAACTCAGTGAGGTAAAGAGGCTCTGTAGTAACACACATTGCTGAGAATGAGGCAGTATAGTTATTATTTCTCTCCTGGTTTTAGACTGCATTATTATGAGTCATTTTGATAGAAGCGCATTAGGCTTTGCACTTTGATATAATGGTGGCCCTTTCCGTGTAATTATTAGATTGTCTAATTATTAGACAATCATGGAAAACAATGACACAATTCATGCCATCAATTCCAAGGTCTGATACAAAGACACCATCACAATAATGTAAACCATCATCTAACAGTTTTCTCTTACAGATTGGTTGACTATAGCCTGCCAGGTATCAGACTGATGGGGACAGGCAACAAAATACTAATGCAGTTAAGAGACCATGTAATAGTCCAAATACTATCACACAATTGCAGCCTCGTTCAGATTAAACTGAGAGATCTGGAGACGATAGTGTTAAAAAAAAGTCATTACAAAATAATGGTAAATCAGTTTAGCTGGTTGCAGTAATGTGAATGCAGCCAGTATGGGTTGTGTTACCTTCAGGTTAGCACTTTCATTTCCAAATCACTCAGTATGAACAGAACACGACTTGGCTGTCAGCATTTTCCCACCAAATGACTAGAGAATAGAAGGGTTAATTAGATTGCAATAGTGTCACCACCAGCATCCAGTTCACCTTCCTCCTATAAAGAGATAAAGCCACATTTCCATTAGGCAGATTACAGAGAGACTGTGATGCCTGCTGGGGGGGGAGCTTGTCAGCTTCAGAAATGCTGGGAAACCTACACACTAACATGATTGATTGATAGATGTGGGGCTGTTCCACCCCCCGCCCACAGACACAAAAAGCCTGTTATTATGCTTGCATTAACATTTTCATAAACACTCTATGCCACTTGGAGAAGGTAATTACATGTCAAAACTTCCAGCCTCAGCCCAGGAGACGTGCGCAGTGCTCCTAGGTAGAGACGCCAGGCCTGTCACTGCTGCTCATGAAGGGCTGCTGGGTTAGGCAATCACAGGCCAGACTCAGATAGTGAACAGCCGCAGGAGGGGAGAAAGCAGAAAGACAAGGGGCTGTACAAGATATACTGGAAATGCTACAATTAAAGGCCAATAACTCAGAGGAGGGAAGTGAGCCTGAAAGAATTAGGTTTTGGAGATCCACAAGGAACCAGTGACATCACTGAGGGGAGTACTGTACACTTTTAGGCTGCATATAACAGTATTACTCTCTGCCTGCGATATAACTTAGAGCTGAATGTAGCTGTACTGTATGTAAAGTAGGGTGTAATTGTCATATAAGGAGATGTAATGACAGAACGTTGTTATACTGACCGCTATCATATACAGAAATCGGTGACCATAAACACTGGCAGAGTAATATAAATGTACCACTGCTATGGTATCAGGACAAGCTTTGCGCCTGATTCAAAGCTGGGCGTACATCCGCACTGCGCATATGTACACAATGCCTCTGTATCATACAGGAGTGTATATTGGACTTGAAGCCCCTTAAGCCTTGAGAGGCGGAACAAGAGTGGACAAGCGTAAGTTGAGTACAGAAAGGTCGTGTATACCTAAGCGTAGGACGCTTCTTGGACTGCGACTTAATGAGACTTGGTGTCCTGGTCTAAAGACACACAATGACGATGATGATGATGACACCAGAAGAGATATCTGGATGATTCTGATTGGCTGTTCACAGACTGACCTCTCCAGCCAATCGTACTTCATGCATTAGTGTAGGATTAGTTATTTGTTATCTCCATTTGGACTGCGACAGGAAATAAGGTTCCCATTGAATTTATAAAGTGGTTAGCGACGGACATGGAAGTTTGTATATTTGTATTTAATTTAATTTTATATGGAAAATGCAACCTTCGCATTTATTAACACTGCCAAGGTACCATTCTGTCTTTAGGACTCTTTATTACATTTTACTGTCTGCTGATTGTTTAATGTTACTTTTGCATTTACTACTAACACCGTCAAGCAGCATCTCTACTATTGGTGGACATAATTACATCACATAATCATACACATCTGTACGCCAGGCACATATGTACCACTGTGTTACGGAGTTGGACATATCTTCACATACGTGACTCATCATACACACGTAAGTATTGAATTATTGAATATTATTCTGTGCACATTCTGGTCACCAGCTGAAGAAACGCAGCCCATCACTGTAGGCAGAAACGTACTGATCCCGGCAGGAGAGGGATCATGCCCTGCCTATACATTCTGTGTAGTGCCTACAGGAAGGGTACTGGGCTGGCATAACAATGCCTTGTACTAAGTACAGCAGTTCTGGAACAGATTGGACATCCTTCCTTCACTCAGTGACATCCCTCTCATCGCACCCTCATATATAGCACATTGGTGTAATCTCTACAGGCCCTGTATAGACATGCTGTGCAGAAAATGAATGTAATGTAGCTAAAGTATCCTGTACTGCAAGGCTAAAAATCAGCAACTTTAGACATAAATATATTGTGCAGATTATATGTTACATAACCGCCGTTTATCCCAAGGGTGTCTTACATTTCTTTGATTATATAATTGGGCACTTTACTGAAGCAATGAAAATTACAGCCATTAATAGAGCAAATGTACCGCTTGGTGACCTGTGCATCCTTTGCTTCAGAATTTGTTAACCACTGTTAATGAGAAATATTTACCTTTGGCATAATCTATGGAAATGTTGTGTTGTGCGGTATGTGTGGAAATCTGCTTACTTTCTATCAATGTAATGTGCACCTACCAACGGTCCGGAGTTCTGACAGCCCGGACTTATGTCCTAACTGCCGGGAACACTGGGAGGTATGTCTCACTTACTGTAGCTCTGATTGGGAGCCGTGCAATTCAGAGGGGTGTACAGACATTGGCAAGCTGGGCTGGGGGGCATCTGCTCCCCTGGCCTATCTCATAGTGGGCTATCTTGGGCTGGGTCACATACATATTTTTTCTTTTATAATGTTTCTAATATGCTGCTGAGTCCAGTCTTGCTCCCTGGGCTAAAATTTATTAGCCCTCCCCTGCGTACAGGGAAGGGGAGGGGTGTTGGGGGAAAAAAACTAAAGGAAGCAGTAGACAAGTAGGAGACGACTGCTCGATTTTGTATTTTCGTCTGTGACCCCCTATAACCGTAGTCTTAGCCTTTTGTGTGGCTAAACAAGGATACGAGGTACGCACATTACCAGTGGCATCATAAATCATGTGCTGTGTGTACTCAATCCTTCTACCTTTCACGATAAGACCATTGGTGACATAATATCTAACAGCGGTCTTCACTTGTTGCCAAATAACGTTCTAACCCTGAAAGATTTGTGTGACTAATTCTTCATCGCTATTGTGTATTATACAGAAGTGAAAGGACAACTTTGGCACTTCCTCAAGGTTAGATCAGTAATGTCGACATCAGGGCTTGGCCCGCCAGCTTGTGTGACAGATCCCAAAACATACAGGTGACATCATACTGGTAACATCACACCGTACTGGAACATGCTGCTAAATGTGGTGCAGGGGTTAATGCACATTAATTCTCCATACAGCTAAGATTCATAAAAGCTGAATTTCAGTTGACTTGTTAAAACTCTTCAAGTGGAAGTTTTCAGAACACTGAAATAATATGCCTCACAGGCTCTAGATTCAATTTTTAATGTCTTTTATCTATACTTTCTTCATGAGGAAAATTACAACTTTGTAATAACTTGAGCTCGGTGATTTTATTTCCACGGTTCTGCTCTGAGTTCCAATATTCACTTTTCTTTTCTTTTTTTTTTTTATTAAAACTTTTTCTCCCTCAGACCATATTGTTATATACAAGCAATCTTACAATTAAGCCAAAAGCAAAAGGAAATTATACACAATCATTTAAAACGTTGTAAACACATTGTTGACAATTGTTGACTAGGAAACTTTACAAAAAGACAATCAATTATTTCAGTTGAAGGTGGGAAACCAGGAAGAGAGTAATGTCCTCTTGTTTGCATGTTATCTTAATTATTATTATTACTAATAATAACAGTATATTTTATAAAGCGCTTTATCAAGAGGATTTAGTCATTTATAAAAGGCAATTGACGTTGTACTGTGGGAGGAGACCGTAGTGAAACTGGAGCACAAGGAGGAAACTCTGCAAACCAGGGGAGAACATACAAACGCCACACAGGCATATAACCCGTTACCGCAGCACTGTGAGGTAGCAATAATAAACACTTCCCATGTTTATAATGTTTCATACCATAATTTGAGAGTCTGTCAAAAGAGTTCAAAGTGACCATGATTCAGATGAGTTTGTAGGATTGTGTTTCAGTGTCAAAACTCATGTCTAAAGATTAGTCCCATGTATAAAGGTGTAGTGCTTTGCGTGAAAGCATTTATGTTATATGTCATCATCATCATTTATTTATACAGCGTCAGTAATTCCGCAGTGCTGTACACAGAATATTTGTCTCTCACATCAGTCTCTGCCTCATTGGAGCTTATAGTCTAAATTCCCTAACACACACAGACACAGACAGAAACACAGATTAGGGTTAATTTGTCAGCAGCCAATTAACCTAATAGTATGTTATTGGAGTGTGGGAGTTCAGGCCTCTGGTTTACGCTGCGGTTATAAGAGGGAGTACTGTAGTATAAATGTGTTTATGCTGGAAGTCCAGTCTCCATCTATGGAAAAAGCTGGAATGAAATTGTTCCTGTGATCAATAGCTGAGAGATGATACCAGTTCTGACTTGGCATCACCTCTAGAACTTGTTGTTTCTTGAAGCCAGTGAAGCCGTGTGTCCCCATGGTGGATGCATGCCTCCGCTTGTCCACTGAGATAGGGATCTGACTAACATTCCCTGCATGAAAACCCACTCACTAGTAATACGTCTATGTGTTCCCACGGAGCTGTGAAATCACTTCTGAAATTGGAAAATAATAAACCATCACGACCAGCACGGGGTGTGGGAGTCTTGTCCACCCTTTGGGTACCGGAATATCCTATTTCATTGTCACATTAAACTGGTAAAAAAAGGCAGATTTCTCTTTAAAAAAAACAATGTATTGAAACACAGATCTTCACTAATGTTATTTCTCATTCTTTATCATTGAGTTTATGTTCCCCCTGATCCAAGCTGGAGGTGCATAGTGTTAGCCTCTGTCCTATGTCTCCCTCCGCTGTGCCGATGCAAAACAAACACTTCTCTGTAAATTGGAAGATCTGACTCTCAGCCAGTCCTCCCATCAAGGAGAAGGTGTAAATAGGGACAGTTATATTACACCCGCAGATGGGTCACCAGCTTATACCCTGGTCCACTAGAGAACCATAGTGCTATAATGATGTATCTGTCTACTCCTATGTGGAATTATATCAGACATAAATCCTGGATATTATATTTGTAATGATTATTTTAGTGCTTAGAATATATCATGTCCCCATTCACTAAGACCAAATAGATTATATGAAGTAATATACTCTAGCTGCTTATATTAGAGGTCACAATGAGTAGCATACACACATGCCAACATTTTAAAATACATTTCCACTGCTGCCGAGCCCGTGAACCTGTCGCACACGAATCTGTCTCCACCTTGACCTGAGGCTCTACACTGCCCGTCATGTCCTGTTTACTGAATGTAATTGTTATTATGTTTTACCTTTTTATAAGAGTAGATGGTATGAGTTATACAAACAGAATTATTATTGGGCTGTTGGTCAGTACTGACAAATAGGGACATACCCATCTGCATGCTGGGTGTCCATAGGCAGTTGTAGATCCTACCGTGGCAGTGCTGAGCTCTAGGAGTAAACACAGGTTAGGGATGTTCTGCACCAGACAGAATAACACACAGCCAGATATATGCAGGGCTTGTCTGCCATCTCATGAATACTCGCACTGTGGTCCATGGTAATCAGTTGGTCAATACCTCCCCAGTGCAGAGCAACACACCACAGGTAGATAAGTATCCACCCGCAAGCATGCACCCTTAGGCAATCTGTGGGTCTATACAAGTGTTGTGAGAACTCTGCTATACTGATAAGTAACTGTTATAATTGCTATTTACATTAAAGGGTACATTATATGCATATATCAAGCTTCTTCTTGCTATGCGACACGGTTATGCAGGAGACATGACCCGAGAGTTGGTTCTTGGGCAATGATGCCTAGGGGATCTATGAAATAGTGTAACGCGCCTGATGCATATCTTATTCTGCAGGAGAGCTTGCAATCTAATTATGGACAGAACAGAAGTCCAATAATGAGCTTGTGTCTGCAATAGGCAACATACCCAGACAACAAACTGACCCCAGAATAAAGAAAAGGATTTCTAAATGTCATTTTCTTACACGCGATGCCACATTTCCGCTCTTAGATCTTGAGAGTAAATTGATCTTTGCATCCTATCACTGGAGCTCATTATCTTAAACAACCACATTTCTCAAGCAGATAAAACAGAAAAAAGACCAAACAGTAATTTAACTGCTAATCATGTAATTAACACACGGAGTGGAGAATGTATCAAGATCCTGCCACTTGCGTCTCCACTAGAATCAATTTGCCCCAGTGTCAAACATATAAAAGTGGTAATTTTAGTTTCTTACAGTTGATGCAAATCTCCTGGACACAAGCGTCAACGCCATCTCAGACACTGCAAAATAACCCAAGATAAAGGGAGACGGGAGCTGCGGTAATACAACAAATATACACACTGCTCACCCATCCAAGCTGCTGCGATTGTGACTAAGTGATTGATTAAAAGGGGACAATACGAAAATGTAAGAAATGTATTTATATTTACATGTGTCGCCGTTCTGTACAATAGCTATGTTTCAAATGGTATGATATCAATTACTGCAGTTTTTAAATAATACAAATATTTCTAATTTCTGTTAGCCCGTGTTCTGCTAATCATAGTGTCTGAAAATGATTTAGCAGATCAGTAGAATCTCCCTCTCTGAGGCCTGGTGTATTACTGCAGCAGTCTGTCTTGTCTAGAAATACCGGCTGTGATTGCTGTAAATATCTTTTCAAGACCAGATAAAAAGATTATGGGACCCCATTTATTATTAAGAGAACCGTTGTGGCGATAAGTTTATTAACACCGCTTATCCCGCTGTAAAAAAAGACCTTGTGGCTAAAAATTTTTTACAGAAATATCACTTAGACAGCTGAGCAATTATTCTTTTTTTTTAAAAAAATAAAAAAAATAAATTGGAAAAATAATTTGATTATATTATATTAGATATTTAAAGAATTTTTTGGTTATAGATATACTAGAACAGATATTGCTGCAGTACTTAATAATTGATGAGGGCAAAGTGAAAATAAGCCCTTCCATAAATATGCCTATATGCCATTTACTACCTCACAAACCATTGTGCCGCTATGTGTGTGATTACCTAGCTAGTGTCTTAGTCGGTTTGCAAAATAAACTCCTTTTGTACATTATAAAAGCACAAAAATGAGTTGCTAATTTATTTAACCAAAAGAAGCTCTGTAATGAAGAATTTGAGGTAGTTCAGACAGTTCTAGTGTTTATACTTTACTGGTCTGGTCATCTCATTAAAATGGATAACATGATGCATTTCCTCAGCCACAAATCTTGGTACACGGACTGCAATAACTTTTATTAAGTTGATAGGGCACCTGTCGGATGCCTATGGTTTGTGACTTGTCTTTTCTTCTGTTCTAGTATATATCTGGGTCTCGGATTATTGAGATATATATATATATATATATATATATATATATATACACACATACACACACACAAAGATTGTAGCTTTGCTATATTAGGACACAATGGTTCCCCTGGTCACAGGTAACATGGCAATAAGTATAACTAATCTTATCCCAGTGGTGTACAGTGAACTTCTCTCCTTATGTCCCCTAAGGAAAGGACAGCTCTCTAATACATTTCTGCTCCAGACTGTTTGCCAAGGGTTAGTATTGGGAGCTGGGCATATAAATGAAACCATTTTCAGGAGAATGTAACTGTACATAACACAGTGTACACGTAAATCCTCTGTGTTAATCTCTAATCCTGAAACACCGTCAAAAAATGTTATAGTAACAAACTCGACACCTAAATCGCACCTGTCAATTATCAGGAGCAACAAAACTCTGGGAAGCGACAGATCCACAGAAAAACTACTGTGTGTTAGAAAAAAGTGTTATTTTCAATAAAATGGTCCATGGATCATACGTAGATGTCTATTTTCTGCTGTTAACACAACGCTGAGGACATTTAAAGGCAGAAGGGCACCTGGTCTCCATCTGTCCACTCTGTGAAGAAGTTGTAAGCTTATATACAGGTGGTGTGTCAGTTAATTAGAGGGCAGGAGGATGGGTTCAGATAAAGTATCGATGGCATCCGTGCACATAATTAATACAGGTTTAACTTCTGAATGCATTTTAGAAACATTTTTTTTATTTTTTACATTGTTTAACTGAAATCTAACAACTCACTTCTTACCACTTTACTTAAATCAGAACCATACCTTCCATTTTTACTAAAAAAAAGGATATTAATTTAGAAAATTTCATGTGTGCACATGCTCTGCAGACCAGAAGTAGGCAAACTTTTTCACATTAGCTGCTGTGAAACACCAGGATGCCATATCTGCGACCTTCAGTTTTCATATAAGTTAGTGTTATGTTTTAAGCTTTTCACTACTACTCGTGAATCCGGATTCCAAATGATAGGGTTGATGTACGTCTCTCCACTGTCAATCTTCATTGCAGTATCAGCTATACCTGCATCGTTTGTTTACCGCATGCAGCACCTAAGCTCACCACTAGATGCTGCTGCACTGCAAGCTACAAATACTGCAGCGCCACCTGGTGGAGAGCTGAGGCTGCACCGATTTCAGAGGGAAAAAGATACACAGGGTAATTCTGGAATCAGGATAGGATGGAGCAGATGGGGGGAGTTAAACCGCTGAGGATAAAGACAGTCTGGATAATTGCTGTTATGTTCAGAACAATAAAGGCGACAATGCTGAGACCTGTGTATGTTCTTGAAACAGGGACAAGCTGGAGACTAGGATGAAATACACAGAGAATCACACGTAGATGTGTTTAATGGTCTGCTTTCTTCTTACACATTAATCCTTTAAGGAGATTAGTTGGGAGTAAGCCCTGTTGAAGCACAGATTGCAATATCAGTTAAGCAGCTTGCATGCCCATCAATCCATGGGATAAATAAGACTGGCCGTGCAGTGCTGCACGATGGCACAGAGCGGGTTCCAGGGCACGGACCCTGGGGAGGGGTGTGGAGAGTGGGTGGGCTTTAAACACACAGTACAGATACCCAATATTAACCTCTATGGCTGTGTAAGCGTCTTGTAACAAGGTCTAGAAGTTATGGGTGACACTGGGTTCTACAGACAGCACAACACAAGGCCATTCCAATCCACCTAAAAGCTTTTAATATGAGGTTTTGTATCTAAGGCACAAAACAGCAGGCGTAAATCACTACCCGAAGTCTGCAGCCTTGAAGTATTTGCAATGATCTTTATAGGCCTGTCCTATTCAACTACACAAACTGGAGAGGCAATAAAATACTCATTCCCCTATGTAAACACCTTTAGCACTGCTCAATATCTGCATCATAATTTACTCATAATGTCCTCAGCAGCGTTTCATGCCTAGGCCTCAAATCATAAACCACTTCGCCAACTGCAATTAACACTAAAGATGATATAATTCTTTACAAGACTGCAGAAACGTTTATTATATGTACATTTATAGGCATGGCGAATCAACAAAGGTGTTCTTAATAATGGCGAATCAACAAAGGTGTTCTTAATAATTATACATGGTAATCCTGAAGGTGTTTCTCAGACAAACAACTACTGTAGGATTATACAGACACATTAAAGTAGAAATCCATAACCACAATCTTATCTGTTTATAGCGGCTATCCCCAGCAAGTGGACACAGAAAGTGATATGTAAAGATTGCGGGGAGTCAGGCATTCAAGGTTAATGTCAGGGCAGCTCGCAAAATATTCAGTTTTACCATTAATTTTCCACATTTATTTGCCTATAATCAATTCTCAGACACTTGATATACTGTCAATGTGACCTGATGGTGTGAATAATTAATGTTTAAAACTTATGAAAAATGTATATCCACCTGGTGATAAATATACCTGTGCTGAGAAAGAAAAGTGGAACACTGGAAATGAAAAACACATACAACTCCAAATAAGAGACAGCTATGTTTACCCTGATATTGATACATATATAAGAGACACAGATACCCTGATACTGATATATATATATATATATATATATATATATATATATAAAAGGGACACAGATACCCTGATACATATATAAGGGGCACAGATACCCTGATATATATATATATATATATATATATATATATATATATATATATATATATATATATATAAGGGAAATAGTTACCCTGATACATATATAACGACACAGATACCCTGATACATATATAACGACACAGATACCCTGATACATATATAACGGACACAGATACCCTGAATCATATATAAGGGGCACAGATACCTTGATACTGATACATATATAACGACACAGATACCCTGAATCATATATAAGGGGCACAGATACCCTGATACTGATACATATATAAAGGACACAGATACCCTGATACTGATACATATATAAGGGACACATATTACATATTAGTGTTGGATTACTGGTGGATGCCTCAGGGATTTCTCTGTGCACTATGTACTGTCAACAAATAACATTTAATGTTCCTCTCTGCTAGATTATTGAAGAAAATAAAATACACCACAAGATATAAACTAGTAAATAAAATTAGAAAAGTCTGCTCTAGCACAACTTATTCTAATATGTTTGGTGTGTGTGTAGTATAGGTGGGAGTAGGGTAGGTGTGGGAGTTGTTAATACGGAACGCTATGCTCCGTCTTCCATCTTGGTAGTGCTCTCCCCTGTGGTCTAGTGAAGAAGGAAGTGGATCAGCATCCAGTCATCAGCATCGCTCTACTGTGTATGCACAAACAGGTCATTCTTCTTGTGACACTTGAACTGAAAAGACGTGATAACTGGAGCTGCATCCTTTTGTGTAAAACTTATTTTATTTATATATATATATATCTATATATATATATATCTATATATATATATATATATATATCTATATATATATATATATATATATATATATATATCTCTATCTATCTATCTATCTATCTATATATATATATATATATATATATATATATATGTATATATACACAAGTAAGTTTTATCACTATATATATATATATATATATATATATATATATATATATATATATATATAAATATTTATATAGATATTTAAAGTGAGCAGAGGCAGAAAATATATATGAGCATCCTGTCCTCTGAGGGTACACCAGTGTCAGTAGTATAAGTGGGAGTAGGGTAGGCATGGGGATGTACCGGTGTTAGTAGTATAGATGGGAGCAGGGTAGGCTCAAACAAAGAGATAAGTTGTCAGAGTGTGTATAAACATTTAAAAGCAGTGGTTAGAGGCACAGGAGAGGTATTTGTAGGTGGGAGGGAGAGGTGGTTATCAGATAAGAGTTGAGGCACAGGTCAGAGGCAGAGATTCTGATTAGTTTCACATTGTGGAAGGCATACATTTTCAATTAAAATCCATAAGCTATTGCCTTAAAAGACAAATCTCTGTCCGCAGGTCGGAGAAGTAGAAGTCATGAAAATCCATTTTAGTCCAGGGTAAAACTGCATTTATGTGTCATAGTGTAAAGGATCAGCCTAAACCTTATTTAGAAATAATGTTTGTGCAGGATCTCTGAAGACCCCAAATAATATTTTCCCAGATGAGTGGGGAGATACTCTGTATTATCAGAAGAGATGGACGTGGCTGGCATTGGCCAGGGATTAAGAAATGTAATGACAAGAAGCTTATCTTCTTTCTTGTGAAACTGTCCCAGTAATCTTGGTACAACATGCTCCAATCTCCCCACTACACAACACAATTTCACAACCCTGACAATTGTACCCAGCAGAGAGTGGCCATTATAAGTAGACCAATCTGTACATTTACAGCCTATAGTAGACATATGGCATGGTTTTAGAGTGACACTACAGATACAATATATGTTCATTATGTGTGAAATACGTAAAAGATATACAACAACGCAAGTAGTTCACAGAAAATGTGGAACAGGAAACAAACATGAAGACGACCGGATGATATACAGGAAGGGGAGAAGAGAGTAAGTATATAAAGAAAGAAGGGATGAGTATATACAGGAAGGGGAGAGTCACAGAAGGCTTCAGCCAGTTGACAGTTAACTATGAGCTTTGGACAGACTATAGTCAGGCAACTTTGTTATTCGGTTATACTACAAGTTTGGACATGACGTGGTTCTTCCTCTATACAGGTTTATGCTGGGGAAGATACAAAACATAGACTCTTTTTATAAGTACACTGTGGTATTTCAAAGAAAAATACAAAGATGAAACAAAAAAGTAATCATTGACTGAACCTGGAAGATAAAAAATTGATGCTTTCCAGAACTTTCACTAGATTAATGGTCTCACCTCCCGGCAGAGGTGGTATAGGTTAATGCCTAAGAAAATTCAAAAATACTTGGCACAGGAACAAGGCAGTCCTGAATATAAGGAGGTCCAGGGACAGACCAGGATGAACCATGCACATACCAAATAGCTCTGTCTGATTTAGGTGCTACCAAGGACACGACATATACCAGCATGAAAATCTCCATCCTAAGGGGAAAAACTCACAGGTCGGCACAAATGCACCAATTAAGTCCACTGTGTTTAGCCAAAAAACAAAGTTCACATCCCCGATTGACATTTTCAGGAAAAGTTCATGCTGGTCAGTGACTCTGGTGAACCCACGAGGCAGAATTCGGTGCCGTGATACAGAGATTAAGTGCACAGTTCTTAGTAATTCAATGTTTTTCTGAAAGCATTTTTCAAAAGGTTAATGCATAAGAAAAGAAGGGAAGAAATAATTCTCCATGAGTTATTTTATTCTCTAAAAAGGTCATATTGGAGATCTGGGAATAAGCGAGGTGTTACTCAGCACTCAGCACTGTAACACTTGATTAGCGGATAAAATTGAAGTGTTAAGTATGCTGGTCGTTTAGTGGTGTAATTGCAACACGACTCGTCAATGTGAGAATCCATTTCATGATACATATTTAGAAGAGTACTCAATAGTCTTCTAGAGCAACCTTCATTTCTGTCTTGTTGTTTGAGAGGCATGTTCTGGTACCAGTAGTTCATGGGGAGTGTTGGCCATTTGGCGGCTCCTCGGGTACCCCTTGGTAAGTTAGCTCTCAATTTATAAACACATGAATGTATGACCCTGTATATGGACTCTCAATGTTTAGTTATAACCTTCCTGTTAGCCAAAGCGCTTTGACGGCACAGGTGGCTTACCATGCATTTGCAAATGTGTGTAAGGGGCAACACGGTAGCTTAGTGGTTAGCACTTCTGCCTCACAGCACTGGGGTCATGAGTTTGATTCCTGATCATGGTCTTTGTGTGGTGTTTGTATGTTCTCCACATGTTTGAGTGGGTTTCCTCCGGGTGCTCCGGTTTCCTCCCACACTACAAAAACATACTAGTAGGTTAATTGGCTGCTAACTAGTTGACCCTAGTCTGTGTGTGTGTTAGGAAATTTAGACTGTACGCCCCAATGGGGTAGGAACTGATGTGAGTGAGTTCTCTGTACAGCGCTGCGGAATCAGTGGCGCTATATAAATAAATGATGATGATGATGATGATGATGATGAAATGTGTGTAACTAAGATTACTGCAGAATAGCTGTGTGCTGGGGGATTTTTCTCTGTATTCAATAGTCTTGTAAGAAAGAAAAGAGACTACCCCCAAAAATAAGTTAGACATCATTATCATATAATATAATGCTTTTTTAGCTTCACTTTAATACTAGCCATTGTGTATTTAATTAATTCTAATGTATTTTCTAAATAGAAACATTTGTTTTATTAAACACTGTTTTCACACAGAACAAGCTACTAGCTCAGAGTCCCTTCTACAGTCATTTTCCAGTGATTTTCTTATCAGAATGAATGGTGGCAGGTAAATTATGTATTGTTTAAAATAACTGACAATGAACTTATTTTCATGGGTAGAATTCCACTTTCAAGTTAAGATGTTACAAGTTTGAAATAAAAAAAAACAAAAAACATTTTTTTGTTGCTGCTTTTATTGTTCTGACAAAGACGGAGCGATCAGGAAAAACAGAAAAATAATCCCACAAATTAGTTTATATTAAAAATAAAAACAACTAGGGAATTGTGTGTATAGCAACAGACTGTGTGGGTAGGCCTATTGTTTGTCAGGTTTGGATGGTAATCTGTCCTCATTAAATATAATCCATTCATCTTTATAATGTTCTCCCTACGATTAGAACATCACACAGTTTGTCTCTGCACCATAAAGATGATCTATAGAATATTATTTGCAAAACATTAGCACGTATTGTCATATATCATGGACACAATGGATTAAAGAGGAGGTTTTTGGGTTGGTTTTTTGTTAAATAAATTGTTCCCCTGTGAGCTGTTATAAGTAATGCTCCTTTTATGTTTAATTAATCTGGGGCTTATAAAATTAGACAGCTGGGGAGGGGATATCTGTGAGGTCACTGAACGATGTACTGACTCTATCTACAGATCTCGGTTTAAATCTACTTACCAGAGGGGAACAAAGTCACTACAACATTGTGGGAGTTTTGGGGTGAAAAGGGTCATTTAGTGCCAGAGATACAATATTCAAGTTCCGCATTGTATTATTAAATCCGCATGTGTGTGGAATTTAATGCCTACAAGCAAGTCACCCGGCGTTGTACGGGTCCGATTTGAAATGTGAAGCAATATTGTATGCAGTATATTAGCAAATTATTTGGTAAACAGACCTCAAATGCAATTTATAAAATATGATTTGTTGTTTACTCGCGTAGTCGTTATGTCGTGTTGTGGCGAGGTTTCTTTCCGGCAGTCAAACAATTATTTTCAATATTTGCCAATCTCTCACTTTGTCGCTGTGTGGTCTATAGGTTACTTTTTTAAAACTAAATAACGATGTAAGATTTGTCAGCTTTAACTTTAAAGCTGTGGAAGATATTCACCAACAAACTTCAACTTTCTATATATAAGAAGATGAATGCACCTTGGAAGAATTTGCTGTGCGGTGTGCTTGTAAACGAACTGGGATGCCTTGTGGCCACAACTCGCCGTCAAAACGTAAAATACAGTATTTTGCAACCAGTTGTGGAACTGGCCGAATATTACACTGAACAGTTTTGAAAATGTGATGTATAGATGGAGCTGACAGTCCTGATCCAGTGGATCCTATTTTGTTCAAAAATGCAAATGTTATAGGTCAGCTCATGGGGAGGATTATAGTGCAGCTTCTGTTACACATCGGTAGAGCAATATTCAAATAAGGTTTTTGTTTTCATGGTGCATACAGAGTCCCAGCTTGTATATACTGCAGTTAGTACACACTTGTTATTAATGTTTAACTTGGATACTCAGGCAGCAAACACACAGTTGTTATAGGTAATGTCCAATAATTACCTCTATCATTGAAGTGTGCCCCCTCACCTTCTACTTGTACTAATCATTAGAAAATAATCACTTCAATAACATCATCCAGCTGCAGAACACAACCTTGGACATTGATATAGTGACATACATAATATAAATCAGTAGGCTGGGCACGGACATATTCCAACGAATCAGCCGAGTTGTTACGTTAGTGGAAATCCAAAGATGGGCCGATAAACAATTGTGTAGTAAACCTGTACTCCTCCCCACTACTTACCACTAACAAATTTGCCTTCAGTGCAGAAGCCATAGTGGATGAGCTATTTGCATAGACCCAAGTGCATTTTGGTCTCCAGAAAAATGTCTGCCACCCAAGATCCCTCAGTCAGTAAGAGACACACTGTACCATAGAAGTTAATTCAACTGAAAGTGATGTTGCGTGGAGAAGTCTAAAAACAAAGTAGACTTTTATATAAGTATGAACTGCTCCATAACTATGTCTGTCCACAGTTCCCAGCAGCTGCTATGTTTTGGTTACTGCTGGCTGATGGTATTCAGGGCTGGTGCAAGGTGTCTCAGTGCCCTAGGCAAAGTTTCAAACTAACGCACCCCAAAAAACAACACAACAAATACCCACTTCCCAGACTCTCACAAACTTGACTTTCATATAAAAAAGAAAAAGAGGGGAGGTATCCAGGTGTTAGATTTCGAAACAAAAAACTTGACACAAAAAGTCGATAACAGACAATTTTTTGTGATGACTTCATTCCTTTTCTATGTATTATGCATCTAATTTCCTTTATTGGTCCAAATGGAAGTGACAAGTAATCCTAATAGGCGGCCCTAACGTCCCTTCATCACACTGCTCCACCTGCATCACAATGTGGCCCCGCCGCATCACAATGTGGCCCCCGTAGCATCCCCACCTGCTTAACAATGCATGCCCCCCCCCCACACAGTACACTGCCCCCCTTCCCTCCCGTACACGCATATTTTGTTTACTTACCTGGACCTTTTCTTCATGCTGCTGCTCTTCTCTGCCGGGCTGCTCACTGACTGTCGGGACTTGAAGATGACATCACTCCCTACAGTCAGTGAGTAGAGAGAGGGGCGGGAGGCACAGTACGTCCCATCATTAGTGGAGGGCAGCGATCAATCACCCTACCCCCGACATGGATCTCAAGCTATGTGGCAGCCATGGAAGGTAAATTCAGTGGCTGCTGCACAGCATTACAGAATGTGAAGGATTTCAGTGGCGCCCCCCAGAGCCCAGTGCCCTAGGCAGCTGCCTAATGGTAGCGCCGGGCCTGATGGTATTCTTCAACTTCTTTGAAGTCTTTGGTGTTTGCAGAGGCTCCAGTGGGCTCCTTTGCGGGCCTTAAAAATGTTCTCTTTCCATGTACTTTATATAACCCTAATCTTACAATATCCAGAAAGATAATGTGTCAGCTGTCATACAGCCTGGGTTGTGTGTAGTACTCACTACAACAGCTTATCCCTGCAAATAGAATCCTTTTCTTGCACAATCTCTGGCTGTATGAGATTTAAATCTATAGATAACATTCGTTTGGGTCTTTCATTTAACTCCCCCGGGTCACTCGGTTGTCCTGGAGATACTGGTCCGGTGCTATAGGATTTAATTATTGCTTCACTGGGTCAGTCTCTTTCATTCTGTGAAAGTCTGAGCCGGTAATAAAACAAAACAAAGAAAAACTAAGCATTTAGATAGACAAAAAGCTAGCAAACATATAAGCAGCATTATATATAACATATATATAATGTTGTTGTTTTTTCTTCAATTCATTTTTCCTTTAATATTCCTACAGTATATCTGGCTTTTCCTCATTAATCCTTAGAGCCCTTGCATAATAGTAAATGTATCAATAAAGTATCTCCCCAGAAGTTCAATACTGTATGTATAATAGGGACAGAAGAGCCCATACCAGCACTACTCACCCTCTCCCCCTTTTTGCTGTTAATGTAAAATGCTGCCCTCCACATAATGAATGGTACTGTCTGTTGTGTATGTTTATGTTATGTTTCTTGTGTAACTGAGCAATACCTAAAAATAAATATCTTGTTTTACACCTGGATCTAGTATTTTTAAGGGACATTTACTGTGTGTTATAACAGCACAGACAATGGGGATCTTGTTCTGGCTGCAGATTTCTCTCCTTGTTGCATTAATACACTGCAGACCTTTGTGTGATCACAAGGAATGCTCACATTAGATTTTCACCCATAAGAATTGGCCTCTGATCCAAAGAATATCAAAAAAGGGAACTGAAAAGAACATACATATTTTGATTCACAAAACCTTTTGAAGTTTTCGACTCCATTCAATTTCTATAGAGGACCTCACTTCAAACGTCTTCAATTGTAATGTCGGTGTGTTCTGCATCAGAACCAAATGGCCACCGATTCCTGTCTTAAACTTTATCACGGCCTATTTGCATTGTCACAATGAGCGGTAAAACTCAACTTCATTCTGCCCAACTACTGCCCTCTGCAAGGTGCTGGTTCTCCACCAATGCTTCCATCTTAATCCCCAAACCTTTGTGCCCAGACAGAAATCTAGACGCACTTTTGCAAATCAAGCAGGTCCCAAGTTACATTTGTGCTGCAGAGCAGGGAGCTTGTGGTTTGCTAACGAGTGTCTATCTTTCGTAGGCCAATCTAGACTATGTATTAACATTCCATAAGACTCATTTAGGAAACTAATTGTCAAAAACTGGGGTGCTTATGAATACCCTGCAGTATGCAGAGTCCAAACACCCTTTATGTTACATTGTTTGACCTAAGCTCTAGGATTGAGGAGGTGATGGATTTCCTGTGGAGAAGTTTCCATGCTTTGACATGATTTACTGAGCTCTCTGACATAAATTGGGGTTTGTAGCTTAATTTCCTAATAAAAACGAGTTTAACACTGAGCTGTGAATGGCAAACTAACGACTGCAATATTACTGGCAATAAAAGAAAGTCTTGCTGGGACGCTCAGATCTGTTACTCTCTCCCATTATAGAGCCGGGATTCTGACAGCCGTGGATGGTCTAACCTTTCTTACAATTTCTTCACAGTTCACTGCCTCCTATTTTTAAACCCTATCTTGGAGGAATATCATCAGCCTAATTTGCATTGCATTAAAGTAAAACATTTTAAATTTGTTCCCAGCAGAAGTAAATCTGACAGGACTTTATGAAGCTATTATACCTGCAGGTACTTCCTCCACTTAAAACACATTCTACTCAATGTATATTAATGATATTATTATATGTACTTCTGAACTTCAGTCTACAGTGATATGGGAAACCTTGTGAGCACACAAAGTTTCTCATTGGTGGCAGGCTGCAGAAGGCAAACATAGCAATACTTATTACAATGGAGGAAAGAAATTAACAACTAATATAATATATACTTTATAATTATATGATATAATTTTATAATATCAAAACCATTGCTTGAAGTGTACCGGGATGAGACGGTATGTCATACCGCCACTTTTCTAAACTCAATAATCTCAAAGCAAGTATGTTGCTTGCAAACAATTGAGGTACTGTTTCCAGTTTTCAGATGCACGTTCTGTAAAAAAAAATTCTTTATGACCGGATCCTCAGTGTGAGTGTGACATCAGAAACGGCGGGATAGGGCGGGCCTCTAGCGGTGCAGCAGTGTGACCTGTCACACTGCTCCCTCTTCCTGTGCGGATGGTGGATTAGGAGCCTGTAAAGAGGATTCAGTGAAGTGACAGTAAGCTCATCTTTCTGCATCTCTATTTAGGACTTGGTAACGTTTTGCTCCACTTGAGCACTCTCTTTCAACCTCTTGGGTCTCTCAAACGTCGCAGTTTTGAACTCTACTCTACTGAGTTCAGCACAACACTCACTAGTCCTCTCTTCTCATTAGCTAACAAATGCCTGGGACTTTGTGCCTTTCTCATCTTAAAAGAGCACCCACCCTACATCACACTAAGCTACCCCACAGGGGGCATTCAGAGAATCATTTAATCATTTATTGCTATCTGCTGATTTTGGCACTACCCGATCTGGAGGCGTGGAGTCTAACGCGCCTCTGGTCTTCACCAGGGTCCCCCGCAAGGAGGTTTGGAATTAGCTGCAAGAGACGCGCAGGTCGCAGTTCTCCAGGAGAGTAGTCAGCGAGATAAGTGAAGATATCGGATAGTCAGGAGTGCCAAGGTCTAGACGTGCGGACAATGCAGTACACAAGGAGGTTCCAAAAGAATAGTTAGGCAGGCAGACGTTAAATACCGGAGCAAGGTTGAAGAGCCAAAGGGAGAATCCAAGAGGAGCGTCAAGAATAGCAGAGATCAGAGCCAGGAAGTCAGACCAAGGATAAATGCAGCACATAAACGCCTGGAGCTAGGAGACCTAATACTCTGGCACCTTAATGGTGTCAAAGACTTCTTTAAATAGAGGCAGGGGAATTGGAAATGCCGGTAACGGTGACGTCAGCTGCCGCCGCCGGCTGTCGTTCTATCTTCTCGTTGCAACGGGACGCGCATGTGCAGACAGAGGAGCACAGGGACTGCCCCTGACAATTGTGTTCTTTTGCATAAAGCAGTCACCTACTGGTAATCAGTTCCCAAAACTGAAGCGTTCGAAAAATGTGAAAATTGCTCTGTGCAGGAATAGGCTACATGACAGCATGTAAGGTTATAAGGTTTGCTTCTGTTAAGCTCTGGGTGGATATGTGTGGTAATATCAGAACCACTATATATTTAATCAGAAGTTCACTACAGCACGAAAAAAGTTGGAAGAATGTAAAAAAAAAAAAAAAAAAAAAAAGGAAATATCGCGCTGACACTCCTGAATGCAAATTAATTCCAGTTCTATTAATTACAGTTCTATTTAAATAAAGCGTTTTTTTCTGCAGTTAAGGATATTACAATGGTTTTTTTAAGTAGTTTTTTTAACTATATATGCATATATATCTCCATTTTTTTACAAACTAGAATAGTAAATAATAAATACTGGCAATAGAAGGTTATCGTCTCTCCATGATAAATGTACCCCGTAAATGTCTTTCTAGAGTAGGTTTGGGTTTCCCAGCAGTTGTACAGCTACAAACTCAGGGAGACAGATTAACCCCTCTCAGATATTGAAATATCCCAACAGTTGATAAGCCACAAGCTACCCGTCTCTGATCTAGTGTATACAGTGTATAACATGTACAGATACTCAGTACGTTTACAGAACAGCGGGACAGTGAGGTTGTAACTGATGCACATACTGTGTAACCTTGTAAGAAAATCAGCTTACAAACGTAACCTTCAATGTTTTCCACCTCACAGAGATGACAACTTTGCCTGTTTAACTAGGCCGGTGCTATCCAGGTATTTCCACGACTAAGGAGAAAGATGTGTTATCACTAATTTGTAGACCGAATATTATTAGTAATATTATTAGTAAAAAAAAATATCCAATAGAGTCTACAGAAAGATTCAGAGAAGCATCCGCCCCACAGGTCGGGCAGCCTGTACCAGAGTACACAGCACAAAATGTTTGTGTGTTGCAGGAAACAGATTACAAGACTTGGGTCACTACAGCAATATCATTCTGTGTACCCCACTGAAACTCATTCTTTAGTTAGGACACAGTGGAGCAGAGCAATAAAACAAGCAGTCACAGATTGTATCCCAAGGGGCTCCACAAATGTGGTTATTGCAGAGCTGCACACAGAGGATACATCCTATCGGACCACCTCTGGATGCCGGAGAGATCAGGAACACGAGGTATATACAGCACAACGGACAGAACTTGTATACAGCTCCAGACGGGAGGGTGGAAGCCACTGGGACTGGGATTTGATTATTTACAAATGATTGATGTTTCAGCACATCTCATAATAAGACTAACAATATTTGAAAATAGTGTTTTGTTTTTGTTTGTTTATTTTTTTGCCTACTATCTGCAATACTCACATCTTTCATCCTGCAGATTACTTTATACCAGATGAAATGACTTTATGAAAGGTCAATAAATTTCTTTGTTTGTTGACTGTTAATCCCAGATCTGGAAGAAATGTCACCATGCAGTTTGTATCACCACTTCCAAATTCCTCTGTCTTTCTGTTGTAATAACAACATGGAGCAATATTTGGTTTTAGAGCAGGGCTCCCGTATACTGTGTTATTCTATGGCCCATATATGGCCCTGCTCTCACTTTATACATGGAAGAAAAGTACATTAAATCTGGCAGCTTCAATTAATTTAAATGTATCATTTCTTTATTTAGGGTGAGTGTATCATTTCAATGGCAAAACACGTCAATATTTTATCTTTTTAATTACATTTTCCTATGAAGTGACCAAACACATTGGAAATAATAGACAGCAGATCATTATTCTGTAGTATCATATTTTTTTCAGATTTCAGCCCTCCTGAACTGATTGCTGGAGCAATAATGGATGCGTAGGCTGGGCTAAAAAGATATTTTCTCTCTCAGTCCTGTGTGTGAAACAGTGGGGTGACTGGGGACATTAATCCCCCTTGTAACATGTAAACTATGACTGTGTCTGTAGTACAGTCCAGGGATACATTGTATCACAGTATCTGTTCACAGACTATGCTTGAAGGAAACCAATGCTTTTCCAGCTAGAAAGGGCAAATCGCAAAGCTCTTATCATTATGTGCTGAATGGGGAAAAGCTCAGAAAACATTGCGTAAAGCATATTCAGGAGCGATTTGAACACTATGGACCTGATTCATTAAGGTACGTAAATGCCAATCTGTGTCATATTTTGCATAAAATAGGTCTATGCATTCCCAGAAACAAACCACATGCCAGAGAACACGGCGACATTGAGTTCATCTTCGAGCGCAAAGGACCCTTACTACAGCCTACGATTTCATGGGCGTAACGGGGAGGGGAAGGGGCATATGCACGTAGTCAGTGTACAGTAAGGACGCCAAGCTAGAGCGCACACAGCAGCGTCCGATTCACGCTTTGGGCATCTCTCAGGTACATGATTTTCAGCCGCATCACTTGTACCAGCTACAGTCTGGTGTAAGTACCGATTACTAGTGATGACGGTTGTGTATACAGCTACAACATGTGTTTGCAATCAGCAGCAGCAATAAAAATGTATTTTATGTACAGCAGACATTAAGAACATCCTAATAAATGTATTTTATGGAGAGAAAAAATATGTATATTTTTTTAATGTTTTGTCATTATTGACTATATTATTACCAGGTGACATTAATTGAATATAATCTTTATTTTGCTTTGCGTTCTTTTGGGACTTATGTATTGGACGAATCCTGCAGTGTATTGTCTGTAAAGTAGAACGCTTCCAGATCTGTATTTATCAACAGACGTATCTTCACATCCACTTCTTGTTGAATACGGTCATGTGAATGCCTAATTTATGTGAGGTTTTTTTAAAAAATCCACAATACATTTGTTTTGCATCCCTTAATGAATAGGCGCTAGGAGTGCTAGGAAAGCGAGAGTGTTCAAAACACATGTGTGTGACACTAGCGTGCAGGCAGAGAGGCAGCAACACATCACAGTTAGCATGGCCAATATATGGAGCAGCTGTCAGTCTATAATCTTTCCAAAATGTGACGCAGAAAACAGTTTCCGTATTTCAGATAAACAGATCCAGTCACACGAAGAGGAAAACACAGACCAGCCTGGGGCATTACACAAGGAGACAATTCATCTCACCGCCTCCCGGAAGGGACACAAAACCCATAAAAGTATTTGAGTCAGGCAGTATCAACTTTATTTTAAGTCTTAGATTAATTTCTGAATTGATGTTTCAGGCGTTCTCCCCTCTCCTAGTAAAAAACAGAAGAAGTAATGAGGCACAAAGCGCTAGTCTTGTCTCACCCACTGCGGAGATAGTTAAACGTTTCAATATCGAGAGAGAACTCTAAAAAGTGTTATCAGCCAAGCGTGTCTCATATCAACTTAATCTCAGGGGATATTGCAGAGCTATGAGGAGGAGTGTCTGTGATTAATATCCCTATTTTTCAAACCAGATTCATACAATATAAGGAATATTGCAAGGCTTGACTGCAAGGGCACGGCAATGTAAGGGCTCATTAACTCTGCAAGCTACGAAATAAGAAGAAGTGTTTCCCACCCCACATTATACAGATTATCACTATACAATAATAACTACTGATGACTTTTACCTGCTGTTATAAATAAAGAAAATTGATAAAAAAGTACGGACGACTCATTTAAATGTGCAGCAAAATGTAACTAATAAAGTTATTTTGTTGCTGGGTAGAAAAAAGTGGTGTGTGTTGGAGATTGCCTGCGTGATCTGACCAATCATAAATAAGCATGAAACGTTACAGACGATAACATGACTTACCAGTAACAGTCCATGGGGGAGATTCAATTTAATGTGAGGTGTCTCCGGAAGGTTCACAGAGGTGTCAATGTTATGGCTGGAATATCTGCTCATTTTTCTTGGCTCCCCATAGAGGTGAGGGCAAAAATGAACGGAGATATTACCAGCAACGAGCGTAACGTGATATTCTCGCGCCACATCACCAACAATTGAATTTCCCGCCATAAGTTGTGTCTATCTGTTCCCTGGACAATAAGAAGCTATGCATATTCGGTATAAAAAATGCACTTACCAGTGTTGATGTTAAAAGTTATAAAAATACGAAATCAAAATTACACCAGATTAATTGTTGCAACTGTGAAATTATCCATTTGATAAATGGGAATTAAGCATACACCACCTTTAATAAATGGCATCTCTCTATATCTTATATGTTATCTATAGCATGACTGTATATATAGGGCAGACGGTATATATATATATATATATATATATATATATATATATATTGTTATTTCCAGAATACAGCTCCAACCCCAAGATGGTCTTAATCTACCACTGTACTAGCCATGTATAATGTGAGTAATTACACCTACAAATAACAGCACCCACATGCTCATGCCACGCTACCCATCACTAACTAGGTGGCTGGCATTGTCACCCTATTAGATATAAAACAAAAAATGAAGACAATGATCATCCATCTCTGTCTCTGCTGCCATAGGTCAGTATCACACATGGATGTCTGTTTATTCTATCTCCCTTTTAACATTTTCAGATCTGTATGGATCTGCTCACAAACCCCAGCCCACAAGTATGTCATGTCCTGAGCCTGTCTTACGACCACTTCCCCAAACCACTGTCTTATAAAAAGATAATAAAACATGAATAAGAGGAGGAATTGGGAGGATATAATGATATTATGCAACAGAGAGAAACAAACAAACAAATAAATACATTTTTACAGCTTACAAATACAAAGAGAAAAGGTTGCTGTGGCTCATGCTACATGTATAAGGGTCAGTGATGAAGCAGCTTTGCCTCA